>NC_091462.1:14572284-14634784 GCF_027789765.1 Dendropsophus ebraccatus | reverse complement strand
TCCACATAGTTGTTTACTTCTTTTTTAGTTGAAAAAGAGTAGATATGGTTTCTGTAGAAACGTTAATAAGGGTCAATTATTGATTTATCGATATTATGTTTCCATCTATCCGTCTAATCTGTGATGCTGGGAGGAATCTAACAAGAATCAGTCTACTTCCCCCTCTGGCAGCTGACAATATAGAGTGGAAACGGGAAGAAAATTATTTCTATTGGCTGAAGTGTATTGTCAGGGATGCTTCTGCCACAAGGCGGAATGAGTATTAAGCGTCAGGCGGCAGATTCTGTGGTACCCGAGGTGGCGGTATAATCTTCCCCGCCGCTGTTATTTTAGCTAAGTTTAACTTAAAGTGTCACTGTCATTTAAATTTTTTTTGCAGAAATCAATAGTAATAGTAATAGTAATAGGGTTTATTAGCTGAAAAATGCATTTTTATCATGAAAAAGCAGTCTGAAGCTCTCCCCCTTGTCTTCATGGTTTTCTATGGAGAGGGGTGGAGGGAGATGAAGCACCAAAACAGGACAACAAAGAGTCAATTTACAGCTACATCACCGAGCTATCTCCTCTGAAGTCAGCACTGACCTCTCTGACCTCTGAATATGGGCTTTCACACAGGTCCCGCTGTGTAATCCTTTGTTCTCTGCTCTCTGCTGGCGACTAGTCTCCCTCCTCCCCCCCTCCCCTGTCCATAGGTTACACAGGGCTCGACTGATAATGAGCAGTGAATGAGAAAGAGGAAGGAGGGGGGGGACCTGGGGAAAGTCTTTTTGAATGCAGATAATGGCATATTTGCCTAATAAACCCAATTACAAAGTTTCTTAAAATTGCCTGTATTATTGATTTCTGCAAAAAAAAAAACCTGACAGTGATACTTTAAATAACAGTCGGTTGAATGATCATTTGGCTGACTTATCTCTCCTGTCCTCACCACACACATCAAATGTTCCTGTTGCAGTCAGACAGCTCTCGTGGCGGCTTGTCTCCCTGAGAACAAAAGGGTCCCACAGTGAAATTCAATCAGACCTATCCCCTATCTCCAACATCATCTGTTGGTGTTGTCTTAGGAGATCCCTATATACTTTACATTGACTGCCAAACCTTAAGTAGATGTAACAACTCATTATTGGGTTTGATGGACGTGCACATTGCTATACACTCTGAACACCAAGTGGTGCTATACAGTGCAAGTAAATGTTTCAACTAGAGATGAGGGGATCTTGAGCATGCTCGGATCTGTCCGGACCTGGTCATTCAGTGTCCGATTACAGGTGGCTGCAGAAATTGGATGGAGCCCTAGGGAGTCCTAGAAAACATGGATACTGCCTATGTCCTATGGTTGCATCCATGTTTTCCAGGCAGCCTTAGGGCTGCATCCAACTTCTGCAGCCACCGGTAATCAAATGCCAAGTGCTCGTTTTCGGACGGACCTGACCGTCCTCAAGGTTCACTCGTCTCTATTCTAAACCCTCCATTGGATCTTGTGGATGTGTACGTTGCACATAAAATTTGTAAGTTTATAAGCTCCCATTCTGGTCACGTGATGTCACACAGCTGTAATACACATACTGTAAGGAGCCATGCAGCTCTGTGCCCATCACATGACCAAATAAACCATGAAGTTCCAGTATTGGATGACAGTAAGTAGATATCTTAAAGGGACTCTGTACCGGCACCTTGCTGCCCCTGAACCGCCAGCACCGCGTTGTAGTGCTCCCCACGAAATGCCCATTTTGGGGGTCGTCCTGTTTCCTGGTATTTAGAAGGAAAACGACTTTTATCAATGCGGTGTGTCCTAGGCCTGAGGCGCCTCTCTTCCCGCCTCCATCTAGCCCAAGTGTGTTCTGAAAGAGAAGGGTAGGGGGAGAGGGGTGCCGCAGGCCTAGGGCACTGATATTCTAGGCCATGCCAGTTAGGGCCCTATTAGGGCCCATAATCGTTAACGATTAACGATCTCAAACGACCGCTATTGCGAAAGACCTGAAAACGTTCATTTATTTCCATGAAACGATGATCGTTACTTATGACCGTTTTTTCTTCGTTATTTCTTCGCTATTGCGTTCGTATCTACTGTGAACGACCGAACGACGTTTTATTCAATGCGAACGATTTACGAACGTTTTGCGAACGAGCAACGATAAAAATAGGTCCAGGTCCTATAAAGCGATCAACGATTTCGTTAATCGTTAACTGCATTTCAACCGAACGATTATCGTTTAGATTCGAACGATTTAACGATAATCTGAACGATAATCGACCGGTGGAATAGGGCCCTTAGACTGCCCATCACGCTGTGATGCATTGATAAAAGTGGTTTTTCTTCTAAATACCACGCAGTGCCAGCAGTTTGGGGGCAGTAAGGTGCCAGTACAGAGTCACTTTAAAAAGCCACAAGGACACAATATAGAAAGTTTATCAGAAAAAAAAAAAAAAATGATGATAAGGACCAGAGCAGCGATGTGAATCCCGGCCCCGGGTGCAGAGACGTCTAGGACCACTCTGTCTGGAATGACCCCTATTCCTGCCCATTGTCTCCTGATACAAGAATAAACAACCCTGAAGGCTTTTCCATGGATTTCCCAGTAATATTGATTGACAGGTAAGCAAATTAGCGAAATGTTAAAGGTCCAAAGGGAAAAGTGCTATTTGCTGACACGCATTAGCCGGGATGACCACAGAAATCCCTTGTCAGGGCACATGTCAGAGGGATTAGCGCTCATTCGTGAATACGGGGGGTGGATTTGGGGAGTTAGGTTTCTCTGGTGACCCTGTACCAAGCAGCGGAGACTCTCTTCCTATCAGTCTAATAATATGATACTCCTCTTCCCTCCTACTTCCATGTCCATGTGTCTGCGCTGCGTCCCATGGCTGTGTGTTTGATGGTCCGTGAGTCACCGTAACCTGCAAAAAGTTGGATTTCACGGTTCCTGGCACGGCATGGAAAGTCTCAGCAGCCGCGGTATAGAGTGTCAGGATCACAGGACTTATAGGCTCCTCCACCCACAACATATTACTCATGCGGTCTATAGAGGGGTGATGACATACGTCCACCAACATAAAAGAAGCGGCACGGCGGCCATGTCTACAGCAAAATATTAATGTCTCCGAGATGGATATTTGATCCAGAGGAAAATAATTCACTGTGGCAGATCTAGAGTATTGTATGAGTCAGTGACACCCACTGGAGTCTGATACACCATTCATATCATATGAGAGAAAGCGGGAGACCATTACTTTATGGGGGTCACCCGGCTCTCCGAGACCCCGAATCTCTAATCTGCCCCATTATACCAGGGTACAGAGACAGGGGTTGCGTCAGTGCATAACTAGGTCACAACTGGCCATTCGCCTTCTATAGCTCTCACTCGAATTATCCAGACACATGCACACTCAACTCGGCCAAGTGTACATGCGTCTTCCATGGGGAAAGGAGCGAGAGCCGAAGCTAGACTACACCAGTGGTGTAAAATTCAATATGCCTGATCCTTCTCCTCCCCAACATCATCAGTCAAGGAAGAGTCAAGAGACCCCCATATACATTAGGCTGGCCCACCAGCCCCACGGTGTTTGGCCAACTTTTTGTTATGTCTATGGGCACTTCAGAAACTCTAAAGGGACAGGCTTATATTTCATGTATTTAAATTCACATAGGTCAGAACTGCAGCGGATCTGTGAGTGATGTCAGTGTTTCTGTGAGAACCATTATAATTCTGCAACAAAATCTGCATGCAACGCTGCATGAAAGATGGTGGTGGTGGAGTCACTATAGTGCAGTATACTCAGCCTGAGAGCCCGATCTGTAACTATGGCCTTGTGTGTATTAAATGTGAACATGACCTTACAGACTGTCAGACTGTGTAAGGAGATGTCAGACTGTCTACACAGTACTATAGGCATCAGGTCGGCCATATAACACTTGGGGGGAGGGTGCGCTGTGACTCAGGTTTGGTCTCTTCCCGCTCTTTCTTGAGCTTGAATCTGCTAAGACTGTTAACATGAATTGTCACCATGATAAAATCCCCAGTGCTAAGTTTACAGCCTCCTTCCACTTTCATCATCTGCACTTTGAACCCCAGAGACCTGACTTTATTGATGTCCATGAAAGCTAGATGACTTCCTGGGACTGACCAGCTGCCTCTGCAGATGTGAGCTCCGAGCTAGGCTCTGCAATGACCTCTCAACATATGGCGGCAAGTGACAAGGCGACGTGGGCGTCCAGGATCACTCTCATCCTAATGGCGGAGGCACTACAAATCCCAGACTGTGTCCCAGATCCCAGAAGTGTACACTGTGCTCGTATCCCCCTGGTCAACAACACCCAGAGTCCATGTCAGTCAGATGTCACATGGAACGAAGTGTCAGATTTCACATATTGATGTTTATGATCAATGTCTGTAAACAACACCCAGGATCTGCAGCATGTCTAACTAGTCGTATATACTCCAGATCAGGAACAGCTATATCTATCTGTCTATATACAATACATTACAAAAATCTCTGTAAATTACAAGACATCAGACACAGCTGTGGGACCCTTGTAAATCGTATGGACTGCTCTTGTTTTAGCTTCTCCCAGCTAGGAAATATAATAACTTCCCATTCATTGTGCCCCCTGTACGGGGTCTTCAGTTCTCCTGTATTCTTAATGGATGCTTCGTAGGAGGCAGGGGCGCTGCTTCACCATATCAAACAGCATTGGAGAATGGAGCCATTAAGGCTAGTGCCAAGAGACTGAACCTAATATAACGCCATAGTATTTATAACCCCTGCAAAGGATTGCAGGCTTCTACCGACTGCTCAGATGTCCAGGATTGTCTCAAATAGGTCTCTGCTCCACCATTAAGTCTCCTGTCCATCCTCATGTCTTGTCTGTCCTTCATGTCTTTTATCTGTCCTGTCTCTTTTCCACCATTTATGTCAACCTTCCAGTTTTCCTTTTTGTCCTCTTTTAACCATCCTCCGTGTTTCTTGCCTGTCCCCAACCCAATTTGTCTATTTTCCTAGCCACTTGTCTGTTCCATGCCTCTTTTAATGCTCCATGACTTCTGTCTATATCTATTTTCCATTCTCTTTGTCTCTTGTCCATTCTTTATTTCCCTCATCTGTTCTCCTTGAATCTTTTTACCATTCTGATCTCTTGTCCACCATCCATGCCTTTTGTATGTTCTCCATTACTCTTTCATTGACTTTTGTCCACCGTTGATGTCTCCATGTATCACGTCTAACCTTGTTTCTTGTCCATTCTTTAAATCTCTTGCTCATCCTCTTTGATGCCTCTCTACCATCCATGCCTCATCATTCCTCTTTGTCTGTTTTCCACCCTCTATGTCTCTTGTCTATCATTCATGTTATTTTTTGTCCCCCTCTGTTATTCTTCCTCTATGACTGTTGTCTCGTATCTACATCCACATCTTGTCAGTCTTCCAAATTTCTTGTGCATTCTCCAATTGTCTTGTTCCTTCCCCTATAATTCTTGCCTACGATCAATGTCTGTTGTCTTTCCATTTTGTATCTTGCTCACCATCCATGTCTCTTGTCTGTTCATCTCGCCTTGATCACCCTCTATATCTCATGTCTACCATCCACATCTCGTCTGTCCTCTTTGTTGTCCATCCTCCATGTTCTCTTTTACTCTTGTCTACTTTCCAATGTCTGTTGCCTGTCTTCTTGGTGTCTTGCTCACCCTCCATGTTTCTTGTCTACCATCTCCATATCCATATCCATGTTTTCTAAGTTAACTTAAAGTTTCAAAATCCTGGAATGAAATAAAGTTTCTCTTTCGAAAAAAAATTACACACATGGTCGGCTGCTTAAATGAAGACCCTTAAAGTGATAACCTGGATGATAACCCGGTTACAGGTCTTACAATGGAATTGCTGTCATCTGCTCTTTGCAAGAGAAGAAAAGGGAGGGCTGGCTGTCTATGGCCACTCAACAAAACCAACACCTTTCTTGTTATTGTTGTTTTGAAGATCCAGAAGAGTTTGTGTTTTTAGGGATGGGGAGGGGGGCAGGGATAGAAAGACTGGGCAGACAACCTGCACTTCTCAAGGCTAAGCACCAATTTGACAGGGTTAAAACAATCAACACATTAATGTAAATGGCGCCCCCCTGCCCTTCCCTGCCTAACCTGTGAACAAACTGAGACTAATGTAAACGTTTGGGAAGAGCTTTATAAAATCTCTCGATGAAGAGGAGGTATTGGAGGGAAATCCTACAACCCAAACGTAATACGTTGTACTGGGTAATACTGGAGTGTGTGCAAACAAGGAATACAAAAAATACAGAGGATAGGCTCCAAAGTTCAAAAAGTTACCAAGGATGGATGGAGATTATTTATAATATGAAAATCCTTACTTATGAAATTTCAGAAAATTTTGATTTTTCATGGTATTGTGAACATGATTCCCTCGAAAATTTTGAAATTTTAATTTTTACAAAATTAAACATGAGTAAACGACTTTGGTGGAATCAGCCAACTATCTCATGTACTTCATATGTAGGCATCTTAGAAAGGATATCTATGGGCAGAATAAGCATTGGATGGGTAACTATTTATTTTACCATGGATTCTGCCATTTTCTGGTCTGATGGGTCATCCTTAAAGGTGTCATCTCAACAATTTTTGACTCTGTTACTGAATTTATCCCATTGCTTTCCACATTACTGTAGACCACATCTTCCAGCTTTTGAGGGTCTTGAGCAGCCTGACACATTGATATGTAGTCACAGCGGGAGTCCTTTACCATACAGTGAATCATGTATTTCCCAGTCCCTGGTTTATTAGTAATCCATTGACATCCCCAGTCCATCCGCCATCTCCCTCTGAAGCCGAGGTCCACTGCTGATCGCCCCCCTTGTACACCTCTCCCAGCTTTTCCCATCTGCCGGAGGAATGTTAATGGCTTTTTCAGATGGGCGCCGACCGGGGCATTACAACCAGCGGGTTTTTTGATGAGCAGCGTTGGGTTACATTACTGTGCCGCTACTGTTTGAAGGATTACAGTTCTTATAAATGCTAATATTTCAGATGCTTTGTGCTGGTTACAGGACCCTAACTGCAGGCTGATTGCCCCCTGGAGTACCTGTCAGGGTATAGAATGGAGCCATACATTACGGAGCAGAACAGATGTGGATCTATCTATAGCTTTAGTATTACTATCATTATGGAAATGATTAGTGCTTATACCATACCTAGTATTAGCAAGGGTAGATTGCAAGCCTCTGGGGATACTTAGGTGTTCTCATCTAACAAATTGAGCTTCTGAAGATGAAATGCCTCATATTCATTGGTTGGGTAATGAAAAAGTAATTGCCCTCCTCCTGGTTCATATAATTCTTTTGGGATGAAGTTCCTTTAAATATTCACAAGGTTTTTTTTTTTTTTTCTTTGATAAGAAATGATCCCACAAGTCCAGATGCTCCAGCTCCGTTTATATGGATTTTCAATTTTACCTTCTATGTCAAGGATGGGGAACCTACAAAACTACAATTTCCATCATGTTTGGACAGCCAAAGCTTTAGCTTTGGCTGTCCAAGCATGATGGGAATTGTAGTTTTGAAACATTTGGAGAGCTGAAGGTTCCCCATCCTTGTTCTATGTTATTGCAATGTGACGGACAATAAAGCGTGCACTACATGGGCTCAACCAACAGTGTAAACAAGCGCTGACCTGCTAGATCTAATTACATGGCTCGGTGATCATGTGACCAGGGCTGAACCAACATTGCTGGGTTGTTCCTGCAGCCCTTTCCTTTAATAAGCCATTAACTGTGCGTCTCTTATTATTATGTAGGGATGATGACAATACAATAGTTAGCACAAGGAAAACAAGAACAGTGTCCCCCCCATACTCCCCCACCTACTGCTGAATGGGGCTATCTGTCAAAATGTTCGGATTTGGCAAAGTTATCCATACACTCGGCACTTGATTCCCAGCGGTTGCAGAAGTTGGATGCAGCCCTATGACTGTATCCATGTTTTCCAAGACTCCCTAGGGAGGCATCAAACGGTGGGTTTGGATAACGTTGTCGAACCTGAACATTTTAAAAGATCCGCTCCACACTACTGCTGACTAGAGGTGAGCGAATAGTGAAATATTTAAAACTCGATTCGAATAGCCCCCGATATTTGTATATTTGATCGAATATCGAATCCCATTATAGTCTATGGGAGAAAATTACTTAGGACTTTGAAATCAATATTCTACCACTTGGAGGTCACTAAATGCACAATGACACCTCAGGAAATGATGCCAAAACCTCTGGAATACATATGGGACAGCAGGGGAAGCATGCCGGGCTGCATCTAACTTTTGGGGGTCCCTTCCTACCCAAGGGCCCTATTACACTGGACGATTATCGTTTGCTAACTATTGTTCGCTAATCGTTCGCTGTAATTCCACATTCTTTCACTCAAGTTTGTTCAGTGTAATTGCACATTGTTCATTGTTTTGCTGGGATCAGATGGAGTAAACAATCCTAGTAACGTTTGCAATAACGATCGAACGACTATAGTTCTGTGTAATATGGACGATTTCAGGTTTACGATAAACAATCTTGTTTGCAATTGTTTATATTTTGTCGGTAAACGTTAAAAATCGCTTTGTCTAATAGGACCCTGAACTCACTGTATCAAAACACCTTCTAAATCTCTGCTTTCTATACTTTTAGCCCTAACAAGGGCTTTTGGGGGTCCCTTCCTACCTAACTTCACCTAAAAGCTTTCTCTTCCTGGTATACAGTCTGTCCCTCTCTAGCTCCAACCAGCAAGCAACACAAATCTGAAATCACCTATTCAAATATTTAGGAGGTGACATAGTTTAGCCAGCCAATCACAGTTCAAGTTTTTTTTAATCCTGCCTATTCCTAGTGCCTGTCCTGTCCCTGCATGTTTATTGGCTGAAAAAAAGCGCCAAGGGGGTGGGAGGACGAATCAAGTTTTTACTGCGTTTTCGTTCGAATATTCAAACTAAAACGAATAGTTCGAATAGCGTAGTATTTGATCAGATAGCTATTCGCTCATCACTACTCCTGACATTTCTACTTGCATGCTCCATGAAGTTACAATTCTACAGTATATTGTCTTAGCACTGTGCCATTCCTCTCTTATTCCTCCTGGAAACATATGAATACACTGACAACCATTTCCCTTGTAAAGTCCTCAATTTGCAATAGGTTGTCCCCCACAGATCGCTGCAATGTTCTGCTGAGCACTGTGCCCATTCATTTTGGATTGGCTCTTAGAGGTCTCAGCCCTTAGAGATTGCCCTGTTCGGCTACCTCCTCCCTGTTTTTTTTAATTTTTTTAAAAGCCCAAGCCTGGACTTCTCCTTTAATTCCTTAGATTCAGTGGCCAATACTGACTAATCCTGAGTGGTTTTACAGGGTCCACAGGTCCACTAGGAGATATAGATATAGAGCCCATTGAAGTGAACGGGCAAGTGTCCGCAGCGGATTTCACTGCGAATTCGCAGTGAGAAATCCGGTGCAAATACGTTTTATATGGATACAAAACTGTAATCTACTAAACTTTTGTGTCCTGCAAATAAATTCTATACATTCATGAGAAAGTGAGGCTACATTCAGTAGCTGTCCGCAATGGACAGACCTATTCATCAAAGAATAGTGATCCGTGATGCAAATGTGGGTTCATACTAGGACTTGCCCGCTTCTGACGAATGGGTTGGAAGTGCTGTTCGCCATTGGAGGCCATGTTCACACAACCTATAATTTGATTAAACAATGGCTGTTGTTGCAGGTTTGCAACTGATATTTAATCACCATGGACGATCAATATACTTACTATGGAGTCCTGGTCGCAGTGTACACACTGCGGCTCCAGAGGCACTTTACATTGTCTGCATTGTCTAATTGGAATGCGGGCAGAAGAAATGAAGTTCATCCAGCCGTAGGTGAACTTCACTGGTAGCGGCTGTTTAGTGACATGGCTGTGTCACAGAACGGCCACTGTCATACCTTGTGTGAACCTGCCCCTAGACAGGAGTATGGACGTATGAATGAGGCCTTAGTGTAGTTACCAGTATACTGGATTTAAAATGTTCCTGTCACTTTAAAAAACTTATGAAGTGTCAAAAGTTTTAATCAGTTTGGGTGTGAGAGAGATTGCAGCAAACCAGGAGTGATAATCAACAGATATGTCCGAATAGTGCAAGGGGGAAATCATCAAAACCTGCCCCATAGTAAATCCATTGCTATGGACACATGGGGGAGATTTATCAAACATGGTGTACAGTGAAACTGGCTCAGTTGCCCCTAGCAACCAATCAGATTCCACCTTACATTGCTCACAGACTCTTTGGAAAATGAAAGGTGGAATCTGATTGGTTGCTAGGGGCAACTGAGCCAGTTTCACTGTACACCATGTTTGATAAATCTCCTCCAGTTATAATACTGTTTTACTACTATCCCCAGTGGATGAGATGAGGGCTGTGAATTGAGGGCTTGGCTATAAAGACTTTACTACTATTCTTCACATCCCTTTCATTATCAAAAGCGGAACTTCATCCGCCCGGAACTCAAGTTCTGCTTCCTAGTTCCCACCGAGTCACTCGTGTTGCACTCCAACCATATGCAGTAGCGTGTAGCAGCGAATTCCTTCCCCCTTTCCATTCCCTTGCACGTTGAAGGCGGAAGCCGGCTTCTTGGGGCTCGTTCGGGACTCCCCGTGAGATATCTGTCATCACCATGACCAAGGAGGAGAACAAGGGGTAAGATGGCGGCACGGCCGAGGATTAACCCCTGACTTACCTGATGGCGAGTCACGTGTGCGGTGCTCCAGCTTTGAGGAGCAGACCCTTGTCTGTCAGCCAGAGGGCATGCTGGGACTTGTAGTGCTGTGACAGCTTGCTAGTTGACAGTAGTGGACAGTGTATGTGGCTGTCACAGGCAGCCCTGACCGGTCAGTAGCCTCTGGCCATGTATGATGCAATTCACAGCAACCTCCCTGACCTCCACAGCCTCCTCCATTGTTATGGCCAGTCTTTCCCAACCTGTGGCTTTCACACTACAACTCCCAACATGCACCGAGAGCCACAGATTGGGTGACACTGGTGAATCCTGAAATAACATTAACCCCTTTATAGCCGGTCAGTAAGTGACAATGTACCCCCGAGAACATGGTATCACTTACATGGAGGAGCCCCCTTTAACATCAGAGGCCTTCTTCACATGGGGTCACATGACTGTATATTGGGGTCACATGACTGTATATTGGGGTCATATCGTATACCGGGGGTCCCACTTACCATGGTCAGAACTGGTGCTAACAGTAAAGAGGAAGTTTTATAACTTTTCTTAAACTTCCTAGAACTATTAACATGTGATTGATTTATTGTTTAGTGGTTTATCAGACTCCTATAGTCATTGAGGTCCCGTCCCAGACCAGACCCCTATAGGTACTGAGGACCCAGACCAGACCCCTATAGGTACTGAGGACCCAGACCAGACCCCTATAGGTACTGAGGTCCCAGACCAGACCCCTATAGTCACTGAGGTCCCAGACCAGACCCCTATAGGTACTGAGGTCCCAGACCAGACCCCTATAGGTACTGAGGTCCCAGACCAGACCCCTATAGGTACTGAGGTCCCAGACCAGACCCCTATAGGTACTGAGGTCCCAGACCAGATCCCCTATAGTCACTGAGGTCCCAGACCAGACCCCTATAGTCACTGAGGTCCCAGACCAGACCCCTATAGGTACTGAGGTCCCAGACCAGACCCCTATAGGTACTGAGGTCCCAGACCAGACCCCTATAGGTACTGAGGTCCCAGACCAGACCCCTATAGGTACTGAGGTCCCAGACCAGACCCCTATAGGTACTGAGGTCCCAGACCAGACCCCTATAGGTACTGAGGTCCCAGACCAGACCCCTATAGGTACTGAGGTCCCAGACCAGACCCCTATAGGTACTGAGGTCCCAGACCAGACCCCTATAGGTACTGAGGTCCCAGACCAGACCCCTATAGGTACTGAGGTCCCAGACCAGACCCCTATAGGTACTGAGGTCCCAGACCAGACCCCCTATAGTCACTGAGGTCCCAGACCAGACCCCCTATAGTCACTGAGGTCCCAGACCAGACCCCTATAGGTACTGAGGTCCCAGACCAGACCCCCTATAGGTACTGAGGTCCCAGACCAGACCCCTATAGTCACTGAGGTCCCAGACCAGACCCCTATAGGTACTGAGGTCCCAGACCAGACCCCTATATGTACTGAGGTCCCAGACCAGACCCCTATAGGTACTGAGGTCCCAGACCAGACCCCCTATAGTCACTGAGGTCCCAGACCAGACCCCCTATAGGTACTGAGGTCCCAGACCAGAACCCTATAGTTATTGAGGTCCCAGACCAGACCCCTATAGTCACTGAGGTCCCAGACCAGACCCCTATAGGTACTGAGGTCCCAGACCAGACCCCTATATGTACTGAGGTCCCAGACCAGACCCCTATAGGTACTGAGGTCCCAGACCAGACCCCCTATAGTCACTGAGGTCCCAGACCAGACCCCCTATAGGTACTGAGGTCCCAGACCAGAACCCTATAGTTATTGAGGTCCCAGACCAGACCCCTATAGGTACTGAGGTCCCAGACCAGAACCCTATAGTCATTGAGGTCCCGGACCAGACCCCTATAGGTACTGAGGTCCCAGACCAGACCCCTATAGTCACTGAGGTCCCAGACCAGACCCCTATAGTCACTGAGGTCCCAGACCAGACCCCTATAGTCACTGAGGTCCCAGACCAGACCCCTATAGTCACTGAGGTCCCAAACCAGACCCCCTATAGTCACTGAGATCCCAAACCAGACCCCCTATAGCCACTGAGGTCCCAGACCAGACCCCCTATAGTCACTGAGGTCCCAGACCAGACCCCCTATAGTCACTGAGGTCCCAGACCAGACCCCCTATAGTCACTGAGGTCCCAGACCAGACCCCCTATAGTCACTGAGGTCCCAGACCAGACCCCCTATAGTCACTGAGGTCCCAGACCAGACCCCCTATAGTCACTGAGGTCCCAAACCAGACCCCCTATAGTCACTGAGGTCCCAAACCAGACCCCCTATAGTCACTGAGGTCCCAGACCAGACCCCCTATAGGTACTGAGGTCCCAGACCAGACCCCTATATGTACTGAGGTCCCAGACCAGACCCCTATATGTACTGAGGTCCCAGACCAGACCCCTATATGTACTGAGGTCCCAGACCAGACCCCTATATGTACTGAGGTCCCAGACCAGACCCCGTATAGTCACTGAGGTCCCAGACCAGACCCCGTATAGTCACTGAGGTCCCAGACCAGACCCCCTATAGTCACTGAGGTCCCAGACCAGACCCCTATAGTCATTGAGGTCCCAGACCAGACCCCTATAGTTATTCAGGCCCCAGACCAGACCCCCTATAGTCATTGAGGTCCCAGACCAGACCCCCTATAGTCATTGAGGTCCCAGACCAGACCCCCTATAGTCATTGAGGTCCCAGACCAGACCCCCTATAGTCATTGAGGTCCCAGACCAGACCCCCTATAGTTATTCAGGCCCCAGACCCCTATAGTCATCTGGAATATTAGATAATACCAGTTTAAAGGAACTTTCTGTCCCTCTAGTCTAGCAGAGCCGTCCATGTGATGACACAATAGCACTGCAGAGCTGAGATTGCACAACCCCCGGTCACTGACTGACAGGCACATGTGCGGCCTCCTCCTCCATCCCTGGCATGGACTCTTGGTGGGCAGCGAGGCTTCTCCTCAGATTCTGCAGCCCATCAGTCATTGGATGTGTCATCTGCGGTAACATTCTGGCGTCTTTGCACCATCCCTTCCCCCGCTGGGTTTTGGTGACGGCTCTGAGAAGTGAGCCCTGTCAGACAGGTGCCAGGTTAGAGCAGGGTATAAGTGTGTGTGCCGCCGTACTGAGTGTACTGCCACTTTAAGTTAAGACAGATGTAAATTCACACATTTGTTATGTGTTTCCGGGAAAGCTGTGTGACGACAAATGTGGCCGACGTTAAAGGAGTAGTTCACCAAAAAATTTGTTCTTTCAAATCAACTGGTCCAGAAAATTATACAGATTTGTAATTTACTTCTATTAAAAAATCTCAATCCTTCCAGTATTTATCAGCTGCTGTATGTCCTGCAGAAAGTGGTGTATTCTCTCCAGTCTGACACACTGCTCTCTGCTGCCACTTCTGTTCATGTCAGGAACTGTCCAGAGGTGCAGCAAATACCCATAGGAAACCTCTCCTCCTTTTCATACTGGAGAGAATACACCACTTTTGGCAGGACATACAGCAGCTGATAAGTACTGGAAGACTTAAGATTTTTTAATAGAAGTCAATTACAAATCTATATAACTTTCCAGCACCAGTCAATTTGAAAGAAAAAAAATTGGTGAACAATCCCTTTACCTTTCTGGAGGCTGAGAATCCATCCTAACCAAGTTCTGCTCTCACTGCTGCATGTGATCCCCAACCTGCGGCTCTCCAGCTGTTGCAAAACTACAACTCCCGAAAGCTGTCAGGGCATTCTGGTAGTTGTAGTTTTGCAACAGCTGGAAAGCAACCGGTTGATGATCACTGTGATACACAAGCTTCTATGTCATGGCGGCTGGTTTGCATTGACTGTTTCCCTTCATTGACAGCAAGCAGATATACTGAACCACAGATGATGCCGAGATCTGGAGCAGAGACGTGTGTGTATATATGTATACATGTCTGTTTCTCCTTGCTCGCCTCTGATAAGAAGGTCTCGGCTGTGACGCAGGTGTCTGGCTGGTGTTGGGGGAGTTATCGCAGATTGAGACGCTGTGGTTTGGAGCAGGATTGTAGACATACAAGACCCTCTTCTTCCTCCCCCTCTCTATAGTCTTCTTTTGCGCCCCCGCCATCGTCACCTCATCCACACCTGGGGGGCTTCAGATAGATGTGACGCGCTCTGCTGGGGGAGGTTATCTATCCATCACCTTCATACCCGCCATGGTTTCTGCAGAGCGTACCTCGTCCTCCTCTATCATTCGCCTATTTCCTATTGTCTCTGGATAAGCTGGGTGTTAGTATCACCCCGTTCTGTATTCTGGGTCTTGGGTCATCACCCAGCTTTCCAAATATCAGATATACCAAGAATAGTGCTGAGTTGACAGAAGAAGAGAACACCACTTCCTGCAGGACATACAGCAGCTAATAAGTACTGGAAGACTGGAGATTTAAAAAAAAAAGTAAATTACAAATCTGTATAACTCTCTGGAACCAAGTGATTTGACAGACTTTTTTTTTTTTTTTGCTGGCGTACCCCTTTAACCATTGTATAATAAAAAGTTAACCAGCTTTCTAATAAACTTCATATCCTAGTCCCCAGCTGCTTCCTGCCAGTGAATAGAAGCCGCAATGTTTGCCGTGAATATCTGAAAGCAATGTCCTATTCACATGGGGTTATTACAGTCTATCAGCATTCAGCATAGATGGCATCTGCAAGACCCCTTCAACTTTAATGGGGTCCGTTAAGATGCTATATGCTGAGCTGGTTTTATGGAACTTTCAGCATTAAAGGGCTATTCCACTCAAATATAACTTTCAATATGTTGCTGCCCATGGTGAGACTAACAATTTCTTCCATACTTGTTGTTATCTATTCAGTCTCCTTCCCCCAGTTCTGAGCTGCTGTTTTATGCTGAATACACAAAGAACTGTGTTTGAGCTTTTCTCTCTGTCTCCCCCTTCCCTTCTGAGACGGCTGATGTAAACAAGTCCCTGGCAGGCTTTATCTGCAACATTGTAGCTTCTTTGTAATGCTGGGAGTGTTATGCTACATTTACACCGAGCAATAATTTGCCCAATCGATCGTTTATCGGTTTTGAAATAATGTTTTGGTTTTTATAGCGATCAGTTTAGATAAATAGTGTGTTACAAAAATCGTTATTGCAATCGTTTTTAAGATCGCTGAAGCCCATCTCACACATAGGGTGAATCGGTGAAAGACTGTTAAGACAAAACGATCTGCGATTTTTTAGCCAACGACATTTTGACAACATTGAAAGATCCCAATGAACAATTGCACCGCACCAAGCACCGCAAGGAAACCGTCCCACCCGAACTTTCCTGGACTTCTGATCGGCTCAGCTAAGCGGCGATAGAAGGGGCGGACTTGGCGGGCGGTCCAGTAACTCACCCGTCCGCCGGCCCCAGCAGCTGATGTCTCCCGGCAGCGCGCTATCCCGTCATCCTCCGGGCACAGGCAGTGGGGTACAGAGACGCTGCCTGTGTCCCGGATGTGTCGTGCAGGACACTTCCGGCACAGGCAGTCTCTCTGTACCCCGCTGCCTGTTCCCGGAGGATGACGAGAGCGCGCTGCCGGGAGAGGAGCTGCTGGGGCCGGCGGACGGGTGAGTAACTGGTTTGTTGTTTTTCTGTTCGGCAGGGGGCACTAGGTACTATGGGGGGCACTGAGTACTATGGGGGGCACTGGCTACTATGTGGGGGCACCGGCTACTATGGGGGCACTATATGGGGGGATTGGCTACTATGGGGGGCACTACATGGGGGCATTGGCTACTATGTGGGACACTATATGCAAAGATGGGGGGGGTTTGATGGCTGCGGCCGCGGGGGGGCAATTTGCACCTCTGCCCAGGGGCCCATAATGCTGTTAAGATGGCCCTGTGTCTGACTACACTGTAACAAACCCTCTGCTCTGTGAGGTAGATGCTCCTGATTGTTGTTGGCTTCACACGCTGGCAGGAAGCAGATGTCGTAAACCACATCGGGGAAATTTAATGCAGATTGCCAATACGGGAAAATTCCTTTAACTCAACGTGAACAGAAATCTTCTGGATTATCGGATGCCGGATTAGAGGGATTTCAGTGTATTGTTACACTCACAGCCGGAGGGGAATGTCACTGCCACAAGGTTAATGAGAGATCGGTATCCGTCATGGCGTGACCCATGTGTGATGGCGCAGGGGGCAGCGCCGTCTCATCCTTTGTCCTCTCTTATGGGGGTGGCATGCTGACCCCGTCGTCTACATTCCTGTGGGCTCAGACATGTGGACAATGGACGTGATGTGGGGTCCCAGCCTCGGCCTGATCCCCCTCCTCTTCCTCCTCCATTGGGGGTGACCCAGGCCGGACCCCTCTGCTGGATTGTAATAATCTCCTGTTGTCTACAGATTCTATTCAGCCTATGGGAAAGCAGAATTTCAGCAGTGTGGGAAGAACTACAAGTCCCACAATAGCTCTGTATTCTGTGTAGTGGCTGATCTGCTGCCTGGAGTCATGAAATGTGTATGGCCCCAAGTGCAGGAGATTGGAAGCTAGGAAAGCTGGATGGCAATTGTACGGGAGCTGTTATTGCTTCCATATGGCATATCACCCAGCTTTCCTGGGCTCCTGAACAGCAGACATGTCTAGCTATGTAGTAAGATGGGAATGGAGGGGACAATGCTGTCAGGGGTCTAGGAAAGTGGAGTGCTCGTCCCTATTGTGAGCTGTTATGGGTTATCACCCAGCTTTCCTGAGCAGCAGATCGGCCCAGTCATACAGAGCTATGTATGGGGAGGAAATGGGGTGGTGTTCAGGGATCTGGGAAAGTTGGGTGCCAGCTGTCAGGGGTCTAGGAAAGTGGAGTGCTCGTCCCTATTGTGAGCTGTTATGGGTTATCACCCAGCTTTCCTGAGCAGGAGCAGTAATAACTTGCATATTACCCAGCTTTCCTGGACTCCTGAATGGCAGATAGGCCTAGTTATAACCACTCCAGTTGGAGCAGTAATGACTTACCTATGACTTACATATTACCCAGCTTTTCTGGACTCCTGAATGACAGGTATGTCTAGCTATGTAGTAATATGGGAATGCAGGAGACAATGATGTTGAGGGTTTAAGTGGATCAGCTGTTATGGCTGATCACCCAGCTTTCCTGAAGTCCTGAGCAGCAGATCTTCACACAGCTTTGTAAGTGGAGGAGGTGGCGGCGTTATTTAAGGATCTGGGAAAGCTGGTTGTCAGTGCTGGCCCCCCCCGAGATGCCTAGTTATACAGTGATATTGGGGTACAGGAAGCTGTAATGACCCTCACATGGGTTGTCACTCAGCTTTCCCAGGGTTCAGAATGGCAACGATGTAAGTGAAGAGGCAGGGACCCCTGTGATGTTCCCCAGCTTTCCTGGAGTCCTGAATGGCAGATCTTTGGAGTGTAGTGATCTGGGATTGGAGGATTGCCTGTGTGTAGAGATGAGCGAACAGAGTTCGGGTTCGAGTCGATCTGAACCCGAACGTTTGGTATTTGATTAGCGGGCAGGAGGGAAGCCTGATACAGCTGGCACACCGCTGCACGCCAACGCAACCACAAGGTACACACAGCTAGAGATGAGCGAACCTGGAGCATGCTGGAGTCCATCCGAACCCAAACTTTAGGCATTTGATTAGCGGGGGCTGCTAAACTTGGATAAAGCTCTAGGGGTGTCTGGAAAACATGGATACAGCCAATGACTATATCCATGATTTCCACATAGCCTTAGAGCTTTATCCAACTTCAGCAGCCACCGCTAATCAAATGCCTAAAGTTTGGGTTCGGATGGACTCCAGCATGCTCCAGGTTCGCTCATCTCTAGCTGTGTGTACCTTGTGGTTGCGTTGGCGTGCAGCGGTGTGCCAGCTGTATCAGGCTTCCCTCCTGCCCGCTCTCTCATGTGTAACGCTGTGTAGTTTTGAGGTGTTTGTCACATGTCTGGCTCTGCTGTGCACCATCCAGCGCCGCCGTATCATCACCTCCGAGGAGAAACGGGGCGATCTCAGAGATTTCGCTCCCCACATCTGGTTTGAGACAACAACTTTTAACCCCCTTAAGGTTGCTCACCAAATCTTTCAAATCAGCTGGTGCCAGAAATCTATGTAGATTTGTAATTTAATTCTATTAAAAAATATCCAGTCTTCCAGTACTTATCAGCTGCTGTATGTCCTGCCAAAAGTGGTGTGTTCTTTCCAGTCTGGGGAGCAGGGAAGGTTTTCTATGGTTATTTTCTCCTGCTCTGGACAGTTCCTGACATGGACAGAGGTGGCAGCAGAGAGCACTGTGTCAGACTGGAGAGAATACACCACTTCCTGCAGGACATACAGCAGGTGATAAGTACTGGACGACTGGAGATTTTTTTAATAGAAGTAAATTACAAATCTCTGGTACTTTTCAGTTGGTTTGAAAGGACATTTTTTGAGTGAACTATCCCTTTAAGCTTCAGTGTCATACAGTGCTGGTGAAATGTCCTTTTCCCACACTCCTGTCATCCATGCTGCCACCTCCTTAGCCGCGGGCTGCCATGGGAACCTGGCATCATGGGCGGCATTGTGAGTAAATATTTCAGCTGATTTGCATGCGTTTATAAGAGATGGCATTGTGTGTATGAAGTGCAGCGTGCGCGGACCCCCCACCGGGCAGATGGATAAGAGGGGCGCACTTCATTGTGAGGGGCCGTGCATATGCCGAGCCCACCAGTAATCATCACAGTATAGGGTCTCTTACTGAATGTGAGTGTATAGAGCGGTGCCCGGCTCCATCTGCCTGGCTCCCACTGTAACCAGACCCAGCTCTGCTACATGAGACGGACCACACACTACAGCATCCGCTGACCCCCAGTGTCTGGGTCCCTGCCACTGCACCTGGCTGCTGCCCAAACTGCATGGCCGCCTAAGGGCACGTTCACACTGGGCAGCTTCTGGGCATTTATGGTGAGATTGGACAAAGGCAATAAGATTATATATATATATCTATATCTATCTATCTATCTATCCGTGTGTGTGTTCTCCCATCCAACCCCTGATGTATAATATCCAGCCCACTGATATGTCCCATTAGAGCACGGGGCGCTGAGGATGGCGGGACGTTTCTTACCTTCATCCTCAGCATTGTTTTCGTGAGGTTAGGAGGTCACTCTGGCCAAAAAAAAAAATTCTTTCAAATAAACTGGTTTCAGATAATTATGTAGATTTGTAATTTAAAAATCTCCAGTCTTTCAGTACTTATCAGCTGCTGTATGTCCTGCAGGAAGTGGTGTATTCTTTCCAGTCTGACACCGTGCTCTCTGCTGCCACCTCTGTCCATGTCAGGAACTGTCCACAGAAGGAGAGGGTTTTCTACTGCTCTTACCAGTTCCTGACATGGACAGAGGTGGCAGCAGAGAGCACTGTGTCAGACTGGAAAGAATACACCACTTCCTGCAGGACATACAGCAGCTGATAAGTACCGGAAGACTGGCAAATTTTAAATAAAAGTAAATTAGAAATCTCTGTACCTTTGTAACACAAGTACATTTAAATTTTTTTTTTTTTTTTATTAATGCTGGAATACCCCTTTAAGAAACTTACCTTCATCCTCATAGCTCCGTGCACAATAGGGAGATATCTGCAGGGTAGCTGCCTCTCTCCAGCTGTTGCAAAACTACAACTCCCAGCATGCCCAGACAGCCGTAGGCAACAGCTGGGGAGCAAAAGATTGGAGGACACTGATAATAAGTCATCGTGTACAACCCACTGCTCATTAGAAGGCTCTCAGAGCATGCTGGGAGTTGTAGTTTTGCAGTGTTGCCTAATCTATGGCTCTCCAATGGAAACTACAAATCCCAGGACTGGAGGGGTTTTCCAGGATTAGATAATGGACAGGTTGTGTGTGGTATTACAGTTCATCTCCATTCATTTAAATGGTAATAAACTGCAATACCGCACCCACACTGAGGACAGGGGGGTTGCTGTTTTTGCCACTAAAGGCCATATTACACGAATCGATTATCGTTCAAAGTTTCGCTATAAAGATTTTTTTTAGCAAACGATTCTGAGAGTATTATATATTTACTGATTACTGTTATGAACAATCGTTTTTACATCGTTATATGGTCGCTAATCGTTCCTCAGGACGAGCCACACAACACGTTTTATCGGCGCACGACTTATTACACGAACAAATATGCAAACAATTGGCAAACTACCAACGATAATTTTTCAACTTGTTGAAAGACAAAAATGAACGATTTTTCATTCGTCGTTTGATCGTTGCGTGTTATTACACGGACAGGTAATCGCTCATTTCGATCGTTTCAGCAAATTTTTAAGTAGCTGTGTTTTATCTAATCCTGGATGACCTCATTTAAGTAGTAGTCTCATCAGATAGCTGCCAGGGCATGCTGGGAGTTGTAGCTTTGTAGCGGCTGGAGAGCCCCAGGTTGGAGAACGCTGCCATACATCACCAGGGATGTGTTGCTATCAGGGGCTTGCATTGTGTTGTTGGTCCCCTCATCAGTAAGGGAGGCCTCCGGGGATAACATTATATATAGCTGGAGGCTCTTTGATTCTCAGTCCTCACCAGGAGCGGATGAGATGAAATGTCAGCGACATATTGTGAAGTCTGCTCCCTGTAGACTGTACTCGTATTGTCACTGATCACACCCCATCTACTTCTCAACATCATCAAAGAATTAAAGGGGTACTCCTGCGAAAATATTTTTCTTTCAAATCAACTGATTTCAGAAAGTTATATAGATTTGTAATTGACTTCTATTAAAAAAAATCTCTCCCAGTACTTATCAACTGCTGTATGTCGTGCAAGAAGTGGTGTATTCTTTCCAGTCTGACACAGCTCTCTGTCCATGTCAGGAACTGTCCAGAGCAGGAGAGGTTTTCTTTGGGGATTTGCTCCTGGTCTGGACAGTTCCTGACATGGACAGAGCACTGTGTCAGACTGGAAAGAATACCCCACTCCCTGAAGGACATACAGCAGCTGATAAGTACTGGAAGATTTGAGATTTTTAAATAAAAGTAAATTACAAATCTATCTAACTTTCTGACTCCAGTTCATTTGAAAGAAAAATATTTTTGCTGGATTACCCCTTTAACCCCTTGATGTATAAATATATAGCGCCCCCTCTGTCCAGTGTCATTCCCAGCAGCAGGTGACCAGGCTTTCTTTCAGAAAGGACACCACTCCTGTCCTTAGGTTGTATCTGGTTTGCAGCTCTGCTCCATTGAAGCAAATGGGCCCGAGCCGCAGTACCGCACACAACTTGTGGACAGGTGTGGCGCCTTTTTAGAATAAAATCTCCCGTCCATTCTCCATCCGCACTGGCCTGGTAAGATATTGCTGTAATGAATAGTGATAATTGTGGCGCGGCGGTGTGCGGTATGTAATGGGAGTGAATAGCGGAGGCGGATTATTGTGGACGTGAGCCATTGTGATGGTAATGGGATGTAAATGGGCTGCGCGTCGAGGGGCTCCGGGATGTGGCCCCCAGCTTTTGTTATACAACACATCAATCATCCGGCGATGCCATTGTGCAGTCGCTTCCATTTAGCCCCATGCCGCCCGCGAGACCCTCACTTATAGATTTTATTTCTCCTCCGATAGCGCCGATTAATATGCCGTTGACTGGGGGCCATTCATGTTACCCAGGGATCCTGCAAGAAACTGATCATTGAGATAAAGGACCCGGCAAGCGTTTAGTATCACTCAAGTTCAATCTCTGCCCCCCCCAGCTGTTGCAAAACTACAACTTCCAGCATGCCCTGACAGCCTTCGGCTGTCAGGGCATGCTGGGAGTTGTAGTTTTGCAAGAAATTAGAAGACTGACAATATACACTGGAAAACTGGTAGAATACTGGAAAGAATAAACCAATTCATGCAGGACATACAGCAGCTGATAAGTACTGGAAGACTGGAGATTTTTTTAAATAGAAGTAAGCTACAAATCTATATAACTTTCTGAAACCAGTTGATTTGATAGAAAAACTTTTTTTGCAGAGTATCCCTTAAAGGTCTTAGTCGACTGACCCATCATGTAATGTGTATGAGGGGGATTGGTGTCTCCTGACAAATGAGAAGGGTCCAGTATGTTGGATTTCAACTGCATGATCCTCTTATTTTTGGAGACATAGGACGCCTGCCGAGGAGCCACTTCTCGCCCCGTCTTCATTCAGAGCTCAAGCATGTGTGTAGGGATTGGAAGGAGTAGCCATCAGCCATCTCCTGTATGGACCTTTAGCCTGATACTAATGCAACCAAACCTGCTCCCTTTCACTAAGAGCAAATTATAAGAAAATGCGGGCCCATTAGGGATCAATATTCACCTATATATATAATGGCCGCACGCATTGCCTCCTCCTGCGCCCAATGTCTACCTCACCTGCTCACTACAGCCTTCCCCGCTCCCGCCTGCGCCCATTGTCTACCATACTCGCTCATCGCAGCCTTCCCTGCTACCTCCTGCGCCCATTGTCTACCTCACCCGCTCGCCTCAGCCTTCCCCGCTCCCTCCTGCGCCCATTGTCTACCTCACCCGCTCACCTCAGCCTTCCCCGCTCCCTCCTGCGCCCATTGTCTACCTCACCCGCTCACCTCAGCCTTCCCCGCTCCCTCCTGCGCCCATTGTCTACCTCACCCGCTCACCTCAGCCTTCCCCTCTCCCTCCTGCGCCCATTGTCTACCTCAACCGCTCGCCTCAGCCTTCCCTGCTACCTCCTGCGCCCATTGTCTACCTCACCCGCTCACCTCAGCCTTCCCCGCTCCCTCCTGCGCCCATTGTCTACCTCACCCGCTCGCCACAGCCCATACTGCTCCCTCCTGCGCTCATTGTCTACCTCAGCTGCTCGCTGCAGCATTCCCCGCTCCCTCCTGCGCCCATTGGCTACCTCACCCTCTCGCCGCAGCCTTCCCAGCTCCCTCCTGCACCCATTGTCTACCTCATGCTCACCGCAGCCCTCCCCTCTCCCTCTTGCGCCCATTGTCTTCCTCACCAGGCTCGCCTCAGCAATCCCCGCTTCCTCCTGCACCCATTGTCTACCTCACCCGCTCGCCGCAGCCTTCCCTGCTCCCTCCTGCACCCATTGTCTACCTCACCCGCTCGCCACAGCCCGTACCCGCTCGCCACAGCCCGTACCGCTCCCTCCTGCACCCATTGTCTACCTCACCCGCTCACCGCAGCCTTCCCCGCTCCCTCCTGCACCCATTGTCTACCTCACCCGCTCGCTGCAGCCTTCCCTGCTCTTTTCTGCACTCATTGTCTACCTCACCCGCTCACCGCAGCCTTCCCTGCTCCCTCCTGCGCCCATTGCCTACCTCACCCGCTCGCCTCAGCCTTCCCCACTTCCTCCTGCGCCCATTGTCTACCTCACCCGCTCACCGCAGCCTTCCCCGCTCCCTCCTGCACCCATTGTCTACCTCACCCGCTCGCTGCAGCCTTCCCTGCTCTTTTCTGCACTCATTGTCTACCTCACCCGCTCACCGCAGCCTTCCCTGCTCCCTCCTGCGCCCATTGTCTACCTCACCCGCTCGCCTCAGCCTTCCCCGCTCCCTCCTGCGCCCATTGTCTACCTCACCCGCTCGCCGCAGCCTTCCCTGCTCCCTCCTGCGCCCATTGTCTACCTCACCCGTTCGCCACAGCCCGTACCGCTCCCTTCTGCACTCATTGTCTACCTCACCCGCTCACCGCAGCCTTCCCTGCTCCCTCCTGCGCCCATTGCCTACCTCACCCGCTCGCCTCAGCCTTCCCCACTTCCTCCTGCGCCCATTGTCTACCTCACCCGCTCGCCGCAGCCTTCCCTGCTCCCTCCTGCGCCCATTGTCTACCTCACCCGCTCGCCACAGCCCGTACCCGCTCACCACAGCCCGTACCGCTCCCTTCTGCACTCATTGTCTACCTCACCCGCTCACCGCAGCCTTCCCTGCTCCCTCCTGCACCCATTGTCTACCTCACCCGCTCGCCTCAGCCTTCCCTGCTACCTCCTGCGCCCATTGTCTACCTCACCCGCTCACCTCAGCCTTCCCCGCTCCCTCCTGCGCCCATTGTCTACCTCACCCGCTCGCCACAGCCCATACTGCTCCCTCCTGCGCTCATTGTCTACCTCAGCTGCTCGCTGCAGCATTCCCCGCTCCCTCCTGCGCCCATTGGCTACCTCACCCTCTCGCCGCAGCCTTCCCAGCTCCCTCCTGCACCCATTGTCTACCTCATGCTCACCGCAGCCCTCCCCTCTCCCTCTTGCGCCCATTGTCTTCCTCACCAGGCTCGCCTCAGCAATCCCCGCTTCCTCCTGCACCCATTGTCTACCTCACCCGCTCGCCGCAGCCTTCCCTGCTCCCTCCTGCACCCATTGTCTACCTCACCCGCTCGCCACAGCCCGTACCCGCTCGCCACAGCCCGTACCGCTCCCTCCTGCACCCATTGTCTACCTCACCCGCTCACCGCAGCCTTCCCCGCTCCCTCCTGCACCCATTGTCTACCTCACCCGCTCGCTGCAGCCTTCCCTGCTCTTTTCTGCACTCATTGTCTACCTCACCCGCTCACCGCAGCCTTCCCTGCTCCCTCCTGCGCCCATTGCCTACCTCACCCGCTCGCCTCAGCCTTCCCCACTTCCTCCTGCGCCCATTGTCTACCTCACCCGCTCACCGCAGCCTTCCCCGCTCCCTCCTGCACCCATTGTCTACCTCACCCGCTCGCTGCAGCCTTCCCTGCTCTTTTCTGCACTCATTGTCTACCTCACCCGCTCACCGCAGCCTTCCCTGCTCCCTCCTGCGCCCATTGTCTACCTCACCCGCTCGCCTCAGCCTTCCCCACTTCCTCCTGCGCCCATTGTCTACCTCACCCGCTCGCCGCAGCCTTCCCTGCTCCCTCCTGCGCCCATTGTCTACCTCACCCGTTCGCCACAGCCCGTACCGCTCCCTTCTGCACTCATTGTCTACCTCACCCGCTCACCGCAGCCTTCCCTGCTCCCTCCTGCGCCCATTGCCTACCTCACCCGCTCGCCTCAGCCTTCCCCACTTCCTCCTGCGCCCATTGTCTACCTCACCCGCTCGCCGCAGCCTTCCCTGCTCCCTCCTGCGCCCATTGTCTACCTCACCCGCTCGCCACAGCCCGTACCCGCTCACCACAGCCCGTACCGCTCCCTTCTGCACTCATTGTCTACCTCACCCGCTCACCGCAGCCTTCCCTGCTCCCTCCTGCACCCATTGTCTACCTCACCCGCTCGCTGCAGTCTTCCTCCTATCGGATCGGTAGCTGATTATACACCATATATTCCCACATGTATAAACCTAATCATAGCGCCATTGACACATTACCAGTACCAGGCTCTAGACGCCCGCCCGGCTCTCCAAGGAATCCCTCCGATCAGAAGTCAAGTGCAGATGGGGATGTTCACACCGTGCAGATGGCGGCTGCTGACAGCCCCGTATATAACCTCAATCAATTAAGCAATTTCCCCTGGTAGAAAACGTCAAGGAATCCGCGGTAATCCCGTATGAAGCGTGGCGGCCTTGAAGTCTGGGGGTAAAGCGGGGGCCGATGAGTGACGGGGGATTCATTCCCAACATTCCTGCCAGTCAATTCTCATCCCCTTCCCCACAGCTGAGCCCCGGTCTCCATATGTGTCGTCTGCCTGTAGCCTTAATCTCATAATTAAGAGCCGGGTCTCTCCGATGTCAGGACTGGCGGCCGCCATTGTGAAGGTCAGAGGGTGCAGGGAGTATTCATACAGTATAAAGGAACCCCATGTGCAACATACAGAGACATAGCCTGTACAATAGGACGCAAGGTCACAGCAGACCAATTGTCATTGACAGGCTTGTCAGGGCTGTAGCAAAAATTGCTAAATTTATTAAAAAATTTAGCAATTTCCTTTTTTCTTCTCCAATTGCACAAAATAAAAAAAAAGTATTTGCCGTTAGTTGCATTAGATATCTGGGATCAGCCCCATCTTAAAAGGATAATTCTGCTGTTTTTTTTCTCTTTCAGATCAACTGGTGTCAGAATGTTATACAGATTTGTAGTTTACTTCTATTCGAAAATTTCCAGTCTTCCAGTACTTATCAGCTGCTGTATGTCCTGCAGGAAGTGGTCTACTCTTTTCAGTCTAGGCTAGGGCTTCACTGCTTTGAGCGCTTTCACTAGCAGCCGGCGGTGTTGTCGTTTGGCTGGTCTCCCTGAGATCAGCGATCTATTTCTCTTAAAGAGAATGTACCACCTGGTACATCCTCTTTAACCTGAACCCACGGATCGTTCGGCGCCGGTACCACGGTGCGTTTTTCGTACCGCCGCCCGGTTCCCGTGCACGGCGCCGCTCGATCCAGCGGTACGGGCCGGTGCTGAAGCACTGGAGGTCGGCCGGGCCGCCCCCAGTGGGAGGGAGTTCCCTCCCCTGTATGACGCGGCTCGCTTAGAATGAATGGAGCCGCGTCATACAGGGGAGGGAATTACTTCCCACTGGGGGCGGCCCGGCTGGCCTCCAGTGCTTTAGCACCGGACCGTACCGCTGGATCAAACGGCGCTGTGCACGGGAACCGGGCGGCGGTCCGAAAAACGGACCGCGGCATCGGCTTCCCCGTGCCGGCACCGATCGATCCATGGGTTCAGGTTAAAGAGGATGTACCGGGAGGTACATCCTCTTTAATACTCTTTCCAGTCTGACACAGCGCTCTCTGCTGCCACCTCTGTCCATGTCAGGAACTGCCCAGAGCAGCAGCAAATCCCCATAGAAAACCTCTCCTGCTCTGGACAGTTCCTGACATGGACAGAGGTGGCAGCAGAGAGCACTGGGTCAGACTGGGAAGAGTACACCACTTCCTGCAGGACATACAGCAGCTGATAAGTGTTAGAAGAATGGAGATTGTTAAATAGAAGTAAATTACAAATCTGTATAACTTTCTGACACCAGTTGATCTGAAACAATGAGAAAAACATCCTTAAGTACCCCTTTAAACAAAAAAAAAAATTAAGTATTGTGGTGTTTCATGTAAAATTCTACCCTCTATATGGGCCCCTAGTGCCTAAAAATGTGGCTGGGATAATCTGTATATAGCAGCCATTGTCTGTCAGGGCATGCTGGGAGTTGTAGTTTTGGAATAGCTGGAGAGCCATGGGTTGGGGGTTACTGCTTTAATGGTGTTGTCCAGGATTAGAAAAATATGTCCGCCTTCTTCCAGATGCAGCACACCTCTCCTGTCTTCAGTTTGGGTGTGGGGTTTTTGCAGCTTAGTTCCATTAAAGTGAATGGACTTGTAATACCGCACACAACCTGAGGACAGGGGTGGTGCTGTTTTTTCACTAAAATACAGTACAGTGGCATACATGGGATAACAATGGTGGACACGTGTATCCTCCATCTATAAACGTCCATGAACTTATGGGAAGGAGCCTCCTCCTCTCCACCTCCATACTGCTGGAAGAAAAGCCTTCGTTGTTAACTCGTCATGGAGCATTTGTGGCCTCGTCTGTGTATATAGAGACTTCCTTCATGACTAATGTGTTTTGCTATTCAGGTGATGTTTGTAGGAGTCCAGAGTGGCCAGTGGTTAGCTCTGATTCACCCAGCGGTGCCCAATGCCAGGCAGGTGCAGCACCAGTCACCGGCCTTATAGTGTGACACCTGTTATTGTGCTGTCTTTCTGGCAGCTGGGATGGTGGCCCAGCGGCCGTTCTCAGGATCACATCCTCTCCTCCACCTCTTTGGTGTCTATACTTAGTGTTCCTGTGCGCACCGTCCTGGGCCGTGCGCTTCCACCACTCGCTTTTATGAGCTGCACAGTTTGTTTAGACAAATATCTACATGTATACAACCAGGGGCTATAAATCACCCATTGTGAGGGCAGGAAAGTATACACGGCCGCACCAAATATAACCACCACATAATGGAGTCTATATCTGCTGTAGGATTGGTTTCTTACACCAGTGCAGGGGTTAAATGTGAAGGCTGCAGTAAGGTCCTGTGTGTCCTCCCGGGATAGTCCACAGGGCTGTGAGTCAGGGCCGGTGCCCAGTGCCAGGCAGCTGCAGCACCACTCACAGCTTCCATGTCTGTGCTGCCACCTGTCAGGGTAATTGTCCTGGGAGCTACGTAAATATATCGTCAGGAAAAATAAATGGCACATAACACCCGGAAATGTCCAGTCACCTAAATGTGCTACATGGGGCCAGACATGTCCTCTGCCGGGGGCTGGAGAGAGGGGGATGTCCTCTACCGAGGGCTATAGAGAGGGGGAATGTTATCTACCGGGGGCTATAGAGAGGGGAATGTCATCTACCGGGGGCTATAGAGAGGGGAATGTCATCTACCGGGGGCTATAGAGAGGGGAATGTCATCTATCGGGGGCTATAGAGAGGGGGATGTCATCTATCGGGGGCTATAGAGAGGGGAATGTCATCTATCGGGGGCTATAGAGAGGGGAATGTCATCTATCGGGGGCTATAGAGAGGGGAATGTCATCTACCGGGGGCTATAGAGAGGGGGATGTCATCTATCGGGGGCTATAGAGAGGGGGATGTCATCTATCGGGGGCTATAGAGAGGGGAATGTCATCTATCGGGGGCTATAGAGAGGGGAATGTCATCTATCGGGGGCTATAGAGAGGGGGATGTCATCTATCGGGGGCTATAGAGAGGGGAATGTCATCTATCGGGGGCTATAGAGAGGGGAATGTCATCTATCGGGGGCTATAGAGAGGGGAATGTCATCTACCGGGGGCTATAGAGAGGGGGATGTCATCTATCGGGGGCTATAGAGAGGGGAATGTCATCAACCGGGGGCTATAGAGAAGGGAATGTCATCTACCGGGGGCTATAGAGAGGGGAATGTCATCTACCGGGGGTTATAGAGAGGGGAATGTCATCTATCGGGGGCTATAGAGAGGGGAATGTCATCTACCGGGGGCTATAGAGAGGGGATTGTCCTCTACCGGGGGCTATAGAGAGGGGAATGTCATCTACCAGGGGCTATAGAGAGGGGAATGTCATCTACCAGGGGCTATAGAGAGGGGAATGTCATCTACCTGGGGGCTATAGAGAGGGGAATGTCCTCTACCGGGGGCTATAGAGAGGGGAATGTCCTCTACCGGGGGCTATAGAGAGGGGAATGTTATCTATCGGGGGCTATAGAGAGTTTATATTGTTTATCTCTCTATCTATCTATCTATCTCCTATCTATCTATCTAGACTCATCTTCCTCTCCAGCCGCTATACCGATGTCTCTCCTCTGTGCCAGTCACTGCACTGGTTACCCATTAAATCTAGAATCCACTTCAAACTCCTCACCCTCACCCATAAAGCTCTCCACAACTCTGCCCCTCCATACATCTCCTCCCTCATTTCCACCTACCATCCTTCCCGTGCTCTGCGCTCTGCAAATGATCTAACCTTAACATCTTCCATAATCAGAACCTCTCATTTCCGCCTCCAAGACTTCTCTCGTGCTGCACCAATTCTCTGGAGCGCCCTACCCAAACACATCAGACTAATACCCAATACCCACAGTTTCAAGCGTGCCCTGAAGACTCCTCTCTTCAGGCTCGCCTATAACGTTCCCTAAACTGTTTCCCCCTTCTGTTGTTTCCCTCGCTCTATCTCTGACTGTTCCTGCACTTTATATGTTTACTTGCATCAGACATTGGCGTTGTTACTGGCTCATCCTGTATTTCTAACTATGTACAATGGCCGGACCATGGACAAATAAAGCCTGGTGTCAATGAAAATTTATAGTCCGTAAGCTCCAACGAGAAGGTCTCGTTTATACTTTGTATTTTTGTTTTTATTTATGTTCTTATTTATTCCAATTTAACTTTGTATTATGTACCTCTGTACTGTATGCATAGAAAAAAAGGGCTGCGGAATCTGTTGGCGCTATACAAATAAATTTATTATTATTATCTATCTCTCTACATGAGGATTATTATGTCCTTTCATTTCCCGCCCCATTGCACAGATCACCCATCTTGGCGTCATGTAGATTGGGGTGACGGCCGGAGCCTTCATGGCTGACACATTGACACCAGTGTCACAGGGGACGGATCCACCAACAATACAGGCTGAGCCCCAGTGACTAGATTACAGAGAATAGGTGTCAAGTAGCACAATCTGCTCCTGGTGTTCTGATTTCCCTCCTGTCAGTCTGGACGCCATCATCTCTGCCTGACAGAAAGGTTATTAGCATGTGAGAAATCCCCCGCACCTCACCTGCTACATCAGTGATGTCATCTTCCATCAGCGCTGGGTCTCCCTATTATACACATATACCATATACATAGGACATAGAGACTGGGGGGAGTGCGGCCTTCACTGTCTCCACAAATCCTATAGACGTCAGTATAAAGAGGTGGTCAAATGCTGAAAAACTGTGTAAATAACTGATCCTGTACTGATCCTGAGTTACATCCTGCATTATACTCCAGAGCTGCACTCACTCTTCTGCTGGTGGGGTCACTGTTTATGTAGATTACATCAATAGTGAGTGCAGCTCTGAAGTATAATACAGGATGTAACTCAGAATCAGTACAGGATCAGTAATGTAATGTATGTAAACAGTGACCCCACCAGCAGAATAGTGAGTGCAGCTCTGGGGTATAATACAGGATGTAACTCAGGATCAGTACAGGATCAGTAATGTAATGTATGTACACAGTGACCCCACCAGCAGAATAGTGAGTGCAGCTCTGGGGTATAATACAGGATTTAACTCAGGATCAGTAATGTAATGTATGTACACAGTGACCCCACCAGCAGAATAGTGAGTGCAGCTCTGGGGTATAATACAGGATGTATGTAACTCAGGATCAGTAATGTAATGTATGTACACAGTGACCCCACCAGCAGAATAGTGAGTGCAGCTCTGGGGTATAATACAGGATGTAACTCAGGATCAGTAATGTAATGTATGTACACAGTGACCCCACCAGCAGAATAGTGAGTGCAGCTCTGGGGTATAATACAGGATGTAACTCAGGATCAGTACAGGATCAGTAATGTAATGTATGTACACAGTGACCCCACCAGCAGAATAGTGAGTGCAGCTCTGGAGTATAATACAAGCTGTAGGCACTGTAGTGGTGGTTTAGCCTTCTCCCTGCTCAGTATAGACAGTAGTGATGTTGCTATATACTATATATACACGTATGGTTGAGATTAGCATATTGGTGACAGGTGTATTTCGGCTCCTGCACATATATCATAGTTGGTGCCATGTTGGGGTCATGGAGTCAGGCGGGTTCACTGAATCTTCCACCATTGTCAGCGTCCTAATTGGAAGAGGATACTTCTCCGTATTGTAATAGAAAAGCTTGTTAATAGAAATCTCCCATTCTTGTTATTTCCAGGCACTTGTTTCCCTAGAAATTTCCTGTTTTTATTTTCTGGCAGAGAAAAAAAAATCTGTTTAAATGAATAGAGAGAAATGCAGCTAATCATTCTAGCAGACAAAGGAATGGTGGACCCCCCCACCCCCCGCCCGGCCCCACTGCTATGAATGGGACCCGGGTTCCCACTGACTGAAAAACTTCCTCCAGGAAGGGGAATAAATAGTAAATGGAAGCGGCAAGGTCGCCCTGTAACATGGCAGCGCACTGCACGCCCGCATCACTCTCTATTCTCGCTTTGTGTTTTGCAGTGCAGCGGCCGAGGACCAGGCGCAGTCCAAGAAAGCCCTGAAGAAACAACAGAAGGAAGCTGAGAAGGCCGCGAAGAAAGCTGAGAAACAGGCAAAGCTGGTCAGTGCTGGAGGCTGAGCCATTATCCCGACACACTGAGAAAACAATGATAGACACAATAAACAATGAGCCCCCCCCCCCATCATTATATTCACTAATCGTCCTGGTGAAAGGAGGTGTCCCGCAGAGGGCGCTCAATAAACTATTTATAGGGCAGGTAAACGTTTGCAGACAGGTCTTAAAGTGTACTTGTCACTTTAAAAAAACTTATGACATGTTAAAAGTTTGATCAGTCAAGGTCTGAGCGTTCACACCCTAACCGATCTCTGGAATGAGCTGGAAGAGAAGTGCATTGAGGAGAGCTTCTCTCCCTGCTTTTTGGGCATGTGACCAAGATGGTCCCATCGACTAACATGGCACATGGCTCTAAAAGTCCTATTACACGAAGTGATTATTGGTTGTATTAAGCAGTTACGGCCGATAATCCTTTCATGTAAGACTGGGTTCACACTATGTTTTTGCAATCCATTTAAAAAATAACTGCTGAAAACCGAATAGAAAAAACGAATGCATGTGTGTGCCTCCGTTTTGATCAGTTTTTTCCATTGACTTCCATTAAACCATTAAAAAAAGAAAGTGATCAAAACGGATCTGTTTTTCTAGTGGACACAAAAATGTGTACGCTAAAAAAAAAAAACGGATCAGTTTTGATCCTTTTTTTATAATGAAAGTCAAGGAAAAAACGGATCAAAACGGATGTACACAGTTGCATCAGTTTTTTTTTTTCATCAGTTTTTCATCAGTTTTTTTTTGTAAAAAATGGAATGAAAAAAACGTAGTGTGATCCAAGCCTAAGACAAAGATCAGCCAACATGCACAATGTTGGCTGATTGTCGTCTTTAAACAAGCTGAAACGGCAACAATCAGCCTGGCTTCTATCTGCTGCCATTGCTCCTTTTAACAGGAGTGGCGGCAGAAGACCGCTGCTTTTTCCTGTGGGCTCGGACGATCTGACAACCACCCGTCAGCTCCCTGCGCCCCCTTGGCTCTTACCCGCTCCTCCTTGCTCGCTATCAGCGCCAACAACGAACGAGGAGCAAGCGAGTGCTGACCTGACAGGTTGCCACTCGCTTGCTCTCCACATCGCCCTGTGTAACTCAGGAGAGAACAGTGCCCATTTAGTGACAGTGCCCATTTTAGTGCCCATTTAGTACATGTAATATAAACAGTAGCGGATTATAATATGTCCTTTTCAGGAGGTAGCCCGGGGCCCTGAGCTCCTGGGGGGCCCATGGCCACCCAAACAGACTTGTCTCCAGTTCTGCCACGATTTGCATAAAAGTCGCTGCTTCTTACCACAATTTTGCACAAATCAGGGCAAAGCTGCAGCCAGGAGACAATGCAGTAACAGAGAACATACTGAAGGACCTTATCATGTGAGAATGATGTCACCACAGGTCCTTTACAGGCTGCATTATGGAGGAAAAAGACTAAAGCTAGTGCCGCTATAGTTACAGTGGGTTGGGGGGTCCAAGCTTGGTAAACAGCCCGGGACCCATGGTAAAGTTAATCCGCCCCTGAATATAAAGACTGAAGCAACTTTGTAAATAGTCTAAATTTATAGCAGAACTCTCTAAAAGTTTAGTGTGTACAGCTTTTATAAAGGCCTATGTGTCTCCATGGTTACAGACTACACACAAACCCTGTGTGTAGTCTGAGCCCTCAGTTAGGGGGATATCCTCTCTCATAACCCTCAGTTACAGTCTTGATTAGCAGTGGGGTAGATGAATACTGTATATATGATATAATGAAGCGATATCTATGAGGGACAGCCAGTGGCCCAGCCCTCGCTCCAGTTAGGGCTAAAGATGAGCGGAACTTTCAGACTTTCGGTCCGAAAGCCGCTCACTCCAGTGCGATGCCTGCGATCCCGGGTGCATAGTTGCGTTCCCGGGAATCTGCGGCCGGGATCTTCCAGGGAATTCAGGCAATGTATCTTGAATTCCCTGGAAGATCCTGCCCGCAGATTCCCGGGAACACAACTATGCACCGGGGTTCGCAGTCATAGTAATTAAGCGAAGATGCCGTCGGACCAAAAGTCCGACTGTTCGCTCATCCCTAGTTAGGGCCCTGTTACACGGGACGATTATCATGAGAAAAATCGTATTGTTCGAATTTAAACGATAATCGTTCTGTGTAATTGCAAGCAATGATCGAAAAATTGTTCGTATGTCATTCCTCGTTGATTTAGATCTGAACCTAAAATTATCGTTAATCGTTCGCTGTAATTCCACATTCGATCGCTCAAGTTCCGCATTTTTTCACTAATTGCACATTCATTGTCTTGCTGGGATCAGAAGGAATAAACGATCATAGTAACAATCACAATAACGATCGTGGTAACGATCGTATCTAACGACCATCGTTCTGTGTAATATAATGAACAATTTCGGGTTAACGATAAACAATCTCGTTTGCTATCGTTAGTTGTTAATCGTTAAATATCGCTCCGTGTAATAGGACCCTTAGGGTCGAATGGGCAAGAATTGCGATGTTGCGCTGCCTGCATCACGCAAAGTGAAAGTGACCAGGTATATCCAGCCTGACCACATTCACTTTTAATGTCTGTGATGCATTAATATACATAGGAAATGTTTTATAGTATAACAGTTACAAGTTTATATCTGTTCCTGGAACTGACGCCTTTGTTTTTTACTTGTTTTCGTTTTGTCACTTCAGGCCTCAGAGCAGCAAGCAGATGAAGGAGAGGTAAGAGCCCGTGGCGTCATCCTCTATGGGGACGCGTCTTCTTGAATCTTCATGTGGTTTTAGTGAGCTAGCAGATGTAACACCTTCCCTTATCTGGTGTCACGTTCGGTGGGACTCTCTAAGCTGACACATACATTGCGTCTAGATGCCAGATATGAGAAGTGAAACTTCTGATTGTAACAGACAACTTCATGTAGTCACGAAGTAAACAAGCTAAAGCTATCCCCGGTCCATATATAGTATAAAGGTCATAGAGAAAGTGGCCTCTGTAGGTGTTACCTGCTCTGCCATTCAGGTTCACATCTTAGGCGCAGTTCACACCACTGTCATGTAACATCAGGGATACAAATAAGTAACCACTTTAAGGGGAACTTCGGTAAAACTTTTTTCAATCAATAGATGTCAGAAAGTTATACAGATTTAACCTCTATTTAAAAATCTCCAGTCTTCCAGTACTTATCAGCTGCTGTATGTAACACAGGAAGTGGTGTATTCTGTCCAGTCTGACACAGTGCTCTCTGCTGCCACCTCTGTCCATGTCAGGAACTGTCCAGAGCAGTAGCAAATCCCTATAGAAAACCTCTCCTGCTCTCCAGACTGGAAAGAATACATCACTTCCTGCAGGACATACAGCAGCTGATAAGTACTGGAGGACTGGAGATTTTTGACTGGAAGAAAGATACAAATCTGTATAACTTTCTGACACCAGTTGATTTGAAAGAAAAACATTTTCATTAGAGTTCCCCTTTAAGGACTTGTTCACCATGGATGGATATGGTATACACTTTAGTTTAGCGTATGTGGTAACAATGCAAAATTCTCCTCGGAGGGCCGCGACGGGCTTGTGCCAGCAGAAGGATAACGGCACGGATGTTTGTTTTAATAATAATACCGCTTGATCTCAATGAGGTTTTGGCAGCGGCAGTGAAAGAACCTGTTTTATAGAGGATGAGGAGGCTCCAAGTAAACGGCTCTTGGCAGCGGCTCTCGTCCTCTTTCACTAGATCATTCCCGGACGCATCACAATAAGAAATGGCGGAGTGCTGGCAGTAACTGTATTCTGTGTATACCAGTGTGTTACATCCTGCAGTCTGTGTGTATAATACCATGTTTCTTGTTATACAGGACTTTGCTAAGGACAGATATGGGGTCTCTGCAATGATCCAGTCTCAGGAGAAGCCTGGTATGTATATGTAATATTCAGATACGTAGGCCAATGGCTCCAGGGTAACTCATCATTCAGAGTGCAGCATATCAGCCACAACCACATTTTCTGCAGTCCCTTAGAGCACTGCTCTGCAGCTGCTGCAAAACTACAACTCCCATCATGCAATGCGCATTGTTGTCTATCCTGAGGCTCTCCGCCTGTTCCCAGCATTTTCTGAGCAGTGTTTCACAACTATCAGGGCATGCTGGGAGTCGGAGTTTTGTGGCAGTGAGAGGGATACAGGTTAGAGATTACTACCATAAATAATTATCGCTTGCTGCATCACTCCATATTGCATTGCATTATAACTCTCTAATAAAACTATTGCACATGTTTAGATGCCATAGAGGCCTGGCCTTAAAGTGTAACTGTCGTTGACATTTTTTTTTCTAGAAATCAATAGCACAGGCGATTTTAAGAAACTTCGTAATTGGGTATATTAGCCGAAAAATGCATTTTTATCCTGAAAAAGCAGTTCTCCCCCCTGTCTTCATTGTTTTCTATGGAGAGGGGATGGGTGGAGGGAGATGAGGCACCAAAACAGGACAACAAAGAGTTAATTTACAGCTACACCGCCAGGCTATCTCCTCTGAAGTCAGCACTGACCTCTCTGACCTCAGAATACTGGCTTTCACACAGCTCCCACTGTGTAATCCTTTGTTCTCTGCTGCCGACTAATCTCCCCCTCCCCTCTCCATAGGTCACAAAGGGCTCGACTGATGTAAAAGAGTCGAGATTTCCTAATAATGAGCAGTGAATGAGAGAGGGGGGGGGGCCTGGGGAAAGTCTTTGTGAATGCAGATAATGGCATATTTGCCTAATAAACCCAATTACAAAGTTTCTTACAATCGTCTGGACTATTGATTTCTGCAAAAAAAAAAAAAAAAAAAAAAAGAGGACAGTGACACTTTAAAAGGTGCCAGAGATTTCAGACATGACATAGTGACATGATAGAAGTTCTGATCCATACAAATGGTTAGGAACACTCAGCTGAGCGGGGACCATTTGTTCCTGCTCGTAGAGCATTGTTCAGATTCATGGATAGTTTGTGGTCCTGCTTTAGGGATTGGAGGGGGTCTCAGCACCTAGACCTCCACCATTCAGAAAAACCACAGGTACCCTTCAGAGGTGTGGTCCACCAGGAGGGAGAGCAAAAGTACATTCAGCATCAGAGTACATAGAGTTTACTGGTGGTCTGTACCCACGGAGACACCAAGCTCTGCATAGGAACTGTGAACACACTGATAGATTTAGACTCTTTGCAGAGTTGGCTCTTTGTTCCTTTTACGTACAGTGGAATAATAATAATAGCCATTATAGGGGTGTTCCTGCTAGGATATGCCATTGCTTTTGATTGGTAATAAATATGTAGCAATGAAGTAGTATTTAGTTGCGTTGTTTTTCTTCTGCACAGTGGTGCGCTAGCAGAACAGATCCATCCTCCTGAACAGTTCCCTGCACCACAGGCTGTCTGGTGCGAAAGAAACATTAAAGGGGAACGAATCTAACGTGCTCATATGTCCATATCATGCAGGAAATGCTGAGGAGGAAGCTATGTCTCTTACCCTCATCCTCTACACCATTCCGGTGCAGTTAGTCATTTACTCCACGGTCCAGGAAGACTGTTAGCACTGGTGCACCGTTACAGACACTGCCTGCCCCCATAGCGCTGATCCACCCCCTGGCGGGCAGAATGGATCGTCAATATGGGGACAGGCAGTGCTCCCAAAAGTCTTACCGGACTGTGGAGCAAATAACTAACTGCACCAGAACGGCGCCGAGGAGGAAGGTAAGTGACATACCATAATCCTCAGCATCTTCTGGGCAATAGGGACATAGATTTTTCTAACCTGATGATAGTTCCCATTTAAAAGGGTCTGCAGGACGAGTGCGGAGATCCTGGATGTCAGACCCCACTGATCCTCAAGGTGTAACCATCACTTTACAAGGTGGGAATACCCCTTTAATTCTCCTAAATGGATCAGATAAGGGAGGTTGGTAAAGAGCACAGTCTATATGGACAGGGGTCATCTGGTTGATCCTTTTAAAGGGGTGTACCATTCTTATCCCTGATCTATAGGATAGGAAATAAGGAGCAGATGGCTGGGAGTCTGATCACTCCACTGATTTTGAGTTTGAATGAATTTTGTGACCACTCTCAGGAATGTTTGTCAGCCTTATAGAGAACGGGTAGACTGTTCATTCTAGGGACTGATCTTGGGATAGGGGAGATCCCAACCATCAGTCCCCTCTGATCAATGTGGTTTCCCTCTGTCCTATGGGAAGGGGTTAACATCTTGGGAATCCCCATCTCAGCATGTGTTCTTGGGATGCTCTCCGCCACCCTCTCAGCATATAAAGATCAGGCTCTTCTGCCGTTTAGTTTCATGGTGGAAATTTGCAAGTTGGAATCTGTTCTTATTGATTCATAACTGAAATGATAATGGACGGTTGATCGTTGATGTCGGTGCCGGAAGATTAAACTTGTAAATAATTTCATCTCCTTTATTATGAGCCGGGAGCTATTGGGGGAATTCCACGTGCCGGGAGCGATTACTGTGCGTGTCTCTGCAGGAAGCGTGACCTCACAATGGGTCTCACCTGTGCAGGTGCCAAGAGAAAAATCAGAAGTCACACCCGACTTCTGCAAAATAACAGCTTTGCCATATAGAGCGTTCTCGGAGCATCACAGACTGTTAGAGAGCGACCACAGAGTGTCACATACTGATAGAGGGCGACCACGGAGCGTCACAGACTGTCAGAGAGCGGCGACGGAGCGTCACAGACTGTCAGAGCGGCGACGGAGCGTCACAGACTGCCAGAGAGCGGCGACGGAGCGTCACAGACTGCCAGAGAGCGGCGACGGAGCGTCACAGACTGTCAGAGAGCGGCGACGGAGCGTCACAGACTGTCAGAGAGCGGCGACGGAGCGTCACAGACTGTCAGAGAGCGGCGACGGAGCGTCACAGACTGTCAGAGAGCGGCGACGGAGCGTCACAGACTGTCAGAGAGCGGCGACGGAGCGTCACAGACTGTCAGAGAGCGGCGACGGAGCGTCACAGACTGTCAGAGAGCGGCGACGGAGCGTCACAGACTGTCAGAGCGGCGACGGAGCGTCACAGACTGTCAGAGAGCGGCCACTGAGCGTCACAGACTGTCAGAGAGCGGCACGGAGCCTGACATACTGATAGAGAGCGGCCACGGAGCTTCACATACTGCTAGTTATATGATAGATGAAAGTGAAGTGTTTAACACCTGGGAGTGTGAGAGTCACCATTGCTGCTAAGACATGTCGGCTTCCTAATACTATATTCAGATTAGTCACATCTCTTCAGGGAAAGTTGGGTTAAAGGTAAAATCCGCGTTTCAACTTCTACAGGTACCCCCCCCTAACTCTCCAACTATTCCAAAAGTAAAACTTTTACTGTTCCCCATCTTGTGGCCCCCCAGCTGGCACATACTACATCTCCCTGATCCCTAACACCCGCTGACCCTAAAAAGCCCCGGCCCTCATCTACCAGCCATTGCAAGACTACAACTCCAGTCGTTTAGCTGCTACATCCCCCCAAATTACTGGTCCCCCAACCTGTGACTTCACTGGTAAAGAGTTACAAAGTCCCTGGCAACCTTTAACCCCTAGAAAACACATTCTAAGGGCCCTATTCCACCAGATGATTATCGTTCTGATTATCGTTAAATCGTTCGTATCTAAACGATAATCGTTCTGTTGAAATGCAGTTAACGATTAACGACCGAACGAGAAATCGTTGATCGCTTTATAAGACCTGGACCTATTTTTATCGTTGCTCGTTCGCAAAACGTTCGCAAATCGTTCGCATTGAATAAGACATCGGTCGGTCGTTCGCAATAGATCCGAACGCAATAGCGAATAAATAGCGAAGAAAAAACTATCGCAATTATGATCATAAGTAACAATTATCGTTCCATGGAAATGAGTGAACGTTTTCAGGTCTTTCGCAATAGCGGTCGTTTGAGATCATTAATCGTTAACGATTATGCAAACGATAATCGTCTGTTGGAATAGGGCCCTAAAGCTGTGACTCCATAACTGTGGCAAGCTACAACTCCCGTTAGGTCCTTTGATACTTAAAAGCACTATTCTCCAACACAAGTTTCTCTAGCTGCTTCAAAAGTACAACAGTCATCTCTCCCTGATATCCTATGACTTAAAGGAGTCCTTTAAAAATAGAAAATCACCTGCAGGTGAAGGGGGGGGGGGGTGCAGGAGCATTATAAATAATGTATACTTACCTGTCCTCAGGCCCCCACAGCGGCGCTCTTTGACAGCTGCCGGATCTAATTTTCTCCCGGCTTCCTGCACCATCATAGCCTTGTTGATGGATTGCCCATCCAGCCAGTCAGTGACTGCAGCAGTGTGCTGCCTCAGTGACTGATTGGCTGAGCAGGCAGTCCATCAGCCAGGTCCTGATGTAGCAGGAGGTGCATGAGACCGGCAGCTGTGAAAGAGGGGTTAGGCAGCGCTGCGGGGGCACGGGGATGGGTAAGTATACTTTCTTTATTATGTTCCTGCACCCGCTCCCCATTATAAAACACTGGTATCCAACCTGTAGCCTTCTAGTTGTTGCAGAACTACTACTCCCATTGTACTATGACGCCCAGATACTGTATACGTCTAGATACTATAGAACGGGTCCATCGCTGGGCTCTCTTTGTATCGCTGATTGTTGTATAACAAGTTTTGCATAAAAACAACCGTGATCGTAGTGTGACCCACATAGAGAGAGTTGTGTGGGAGATGAAAGTAGTAGCGCTGTAACCCCCACAGTGTGGTCTCCCTATATACAGAGATGTATGAACCGTCTCTCCTGTTTACAGTCGGGGTTGGAGAATATTCATCCTGTGCATTGTTGCTTCTATATCAGATATCATTGCTATAATAGACGCCGTGTCAGAGCTCATGCTATATGGTATATGCGTTGTAGGTTTCTATCTGTGTACGTTTCATTGTTACTCTTCTCTGTACCTATGAGCCTGGATTGTTTGGATTGTTTTTCTTTTTAAAGGGATTGTCTAGGATTAGCGCCACACCTGTCCACAGGTTGTCTGTTGTACTGCTGCTTGGCACTGTTTGTGGAAGAAGGCAACCATGATTTTTTTTCTTTCTAAACCTAAACAACCCCTTTAGGCAAGGCTTAAGTCTTTTAGGTAAACCCGTCACCATGAAAATGCTACCTAAGCTATCACCATCATGTTATAGAGCAGAAGTAGCTGAGCGGATTGGTATATAAAGGCCCTATTCCACGGAACGATTATCGCCCGTATTCGACCGATATCTGCCGCTACGGACGATAATCGTCCCGTGGAATAGAGTGCAATGATCAGCCGACATCGTTCATGTCAGCTGACCGTTGCAGTCGCTTGTTTTTCAACATGTTGAAAAACAAGCGACTGATATAGCAGCGATCTGCTGCCGTCGCTCCGTTGAATAGGAGCATCGGCAGCAGAGGCTGCTGTATCCTATGGGCTGCCTGGACAATCAGCGATCACCCGGGCAGCCCCCCAGCAGCACCCCGCCGCCCCTCCCGCACTCACCCGCTCGCTGCAGCCGCATTGAATAGCGGCGGCAGCGAGCGGGGAACGAGAGGGCTTGTTTGCTCCTGTTGACGACCCGTGAAATAGGGGCTTAACTTTATGGGAAAAGATTCAGTATAACTTGTAATTTATTAATAGACATCTCTGATGTTTACATGCTTAAGAGTCCTGTCCATTGAGTGACCACGCCCACTGGACTCCTTATCTCAGAATGATCAGGGATTTCAATCAAAAAGTTACAAGTTATACTAAATCTTTTCCCACAAAGTTATATATCAATCCTCTCAGCTCCTTCGGCTCTATAACATGATGGTGATAGAGTAGATAGCGTTGTCTTAGTGACTGGTTCCCTTTAAGTGCCTCTAATGCCTTATTCTGATCCTAGCACTAAGGTACTGCCCACTATGGCTAAAGTAACCTGCCTGCTTTGGCCCAATGGACACTATGCCCCATTGTTGGAGGTAGGATCGGCGGCCTGGTGCTTAATCTACATGATGCACACATTTTGCCCGTACTGACGGCCGTCCAGGCGTAGCCCAGTGTGTTGTAGTTTATGTACTCCATCAATTTTCCTCCTCGGGATTCTTTATGGGAGTGTAGACAGGGGCTAATGTTATGCTGAATACAGCCGTGTCAGCAGCTGTAGATAAAACCTATGACAGCCATGATTTCTCTCTTCTCCTCCAGAGCGGGTCCTCGTGAAAGTAAAAGACCTGACGCCGCAGAAAGCTGATGAGACTGTCTGGGTCCGCGCCAGGGTCCACACCAGCAGAGCAAAGGGTAAGTGCTCATCGTCTTGCTGTATTGTCTGTATCAGGTTCTATGCATCTTCATAGACTGATATTCCAATCTGTCATATATAAAGACTTTTAAATCCCTGCCTAGTTTGGTTGCATTAACCCTTTAGAGAGGTGACCATGCAGTTGTAGAGCCCTCACTGCTGTTATTGAGCCCCTGAGAGTCCCTTTCATGGGGCAGAGAGTACACACACAGGACTTCCTTTCCCGTACTTCTCTGGCCACACACAGAACAGCACATACTCCTCTCTGCTATGCCATGGCATATTGCACTGAACTTAACAGGCTGGCACGGTGCTGAATTTACACAGTCCTGTAGTATAGATGGCATGTGCAGGGAGAAGGGGTTACTGGTGCACTGGGTATGCAAGGAAATAAAGAAACTGCAATAAAGGGGTTACACTAAGCACTGAGCTACTATTGTTGCTGATGCTGAGAAGCTGGGGGGAGGGTGAACATACAACAATAGAGAAACTGATATTTATTAGAGATGAGTGAGCACTCTCTATCAGGTACAGTGTTCACTCGAGTATGGGGCTTCTCGAAAGTACTTGATACTCAAGGAAGTACTGCGTGCTGCTCAGGTGCTTGTTAACAAAAAGCTTGTTAAAAGTGTACTTACCTCTACGGGATTCTACCTGTCTTCAGCCAATCAACGGCTGCTGTGTGTCTTGTCTCAGCTGCTGATTGGCTGAGCAGCGATAGTGAGGACCAGAGTGGTAAGTATACTTTCCCTGCTCCTTTTTCTCCCCACCTTCCCCCAAAAAAGGGCACAGTCTGACCACTAGGAGGTTAGCTTAACCCGCTGGGGGACAGGCTGTTACATTGGGGGGCACCTAGTTAAATACTCGAGTCTCCCATTGTTTTCAATGGGGTTTATTACTCAAGTTGAGCACTCCAGAATTGGAAAGTATTGAAATCAAGTAATGAGCACTTGAGAGTTAGGGTGCTCACTCATCTCTAGTATTGTATTTACACAAGGGCAAAATTTTCTTAACTCTATGATGGGGAGAAAAAAGAGTAAAATCTTTATCTATCTCTTAGACCAGGGATTGGGAACCTTTCGGCCCTCCAGCTGTTGCAAAACTACAATTCCCATCATGCTTGGTCCAGGAATGATGGGAATTGTAGTTTTGCAACAGCTGGAAGGCCAAAGGTTCCCCATCCCTGTTTTAGACACAATAAGAATAATCTAAAAGAGGCAGACTGGCTCAGCGTGCAGGTACACAGCCCTCATCCTCTCTCCAGCACATGCTACGCTCCGCCTCTGTCTTCCTGTCTTATGTCCTGATCCAGCTGTTACTAGAGACAGATTTCCACTGACAACAGGCAGTGGATAGAAGATTGCAGAGAGGGGAGACATCTAGTAGACCAGACGTTAGTGCTTGTCCGATCATTTGCTACAGTATCTGATATATACATGGTAAAGGGTTACTATGTTTGTGTAACTCCTTAGTTACAGTAACTGCATGGCTCGTGGAACTGCCTTGTATAATTTTACTCTGCTAAAACAGGAAACCCGCTTAAATCTAGATTTTTTTTCTTTCTTTGGTTAATGGTATGTTCAGCATCGTGACAAGTTAGAAATAGGACAAAGGCCAAAGGTCGTTCTCCCGATCAGTGGTGTCTATGAGGGAGTGAGCGGCTGAGTATAAATGTGAGGTTCTCAGTAAGATGACGTCTCCCCCGTCGTTCGGCCACCCGGTCTGGGCTCTGCAGGCGTGGCACACATTTCCCAAATGTCATGTTATTTTAGGCGTACAAAGTAAACATTCCTGCACTATAGCGGGCCCAGGACCCATTGTCACAGAAAAGGCTATATGCCATTAGTGATTGTCAGCCCCGCTGAGTGACTGCAGACAAACACGGGCACACCAAGGAAATGGTGCCGCTCCTCTGACGTTGCTCCACATGCCACGCACTATTTTATTTTTTCACATTATTTATCTTTTTTGAGTTTTGGGGTTTTTTTTGCTTTTATGAAGCTTTTTTATGTGTCATTTTAGGCACTTTTTGTTTTTTTTTCTCAAATGAACAAAATAGCCACTTTAGGCCTAAAAATTCACTCCAAAAACTATGTACACTAAAGCGAAGTTCACCACTTTGCCGCAGTCTACAGAGCAGTGCATTGTGGGCGATGAGATGAGAGGTACACAGTTAACCTATTGGGTCACATGTCTGTCATAGGGGGTGGAGTTAAAGTGTACCTGTCACTTGTAAAAACTTTAAACATGTACAAGAGCAGGGATGGGGAATCCTTGACCCTTAAGCTGTTGCAGAACTACAGTTCCCATCATGGCTGTCTAGCCAATAGAAATTAATTCCTCCATACACAGTGTGGATACTTGCCCTACTAGTATCACATAGTGTACAGCAGTATTCTCTCTGTTGATGCTGAATTACTGCCACTGTGGAATCCATCAATAGACAGAGACACACAGAAACTTTGTAATTGGGTTTATTAGCCGAAAAATGTATTTTTATCATGAAAAAGCAGTTTGAAGCTCTCCCCTCTGTTTTCATGGTTCTTTATGGAGAGGGGAGGGGTGGAGGGAGATGAGGCACCAAAACAGGACAACAAAGAGTTCATTTTCAGCTATATCACCGGGCTATCTCCTCTGAAGTCAGCACTGACCTCTGAATATGGCTTTCACTCAGGTCCTGCTGTGTAATCCTTTGTTCTCTTCTCTCTGCTGGCGACTAATCTCCCTCCTCCTCCCCCCCCACCCTCCTCCATAGGTTACTCAGGGCTCGACTGTAAAAGAGTCGAGATTTCCTGATAATGAGCAGTGAATGACAGAGAGAGGAGGGGGGGGGGGAGTCTTTTTGAATTCACATAATGGCATATTTGCCTAATAAACCCAATTACAAGGTTTCTTAAAATCGCCTGAACTATTGATTTCTGCAAAAAAAAAAAAAAAAAGGCAGTGACACAATAAATAAATAGTGTGTATATATATATATATATATATATATATATATATATATATATATATATATATATATATATATATATATATATATATATATGGGTCACATAAAACCTGAGTAAGACCGCGACTTTGAATCATCATCAGCATAACCTAACTCTTAAAGGGGAATGTAGGGCATACAAAAATAGGGGGAATAGGCATAATGAAATATATTATATATATATAATATATTTCATTATGCCTATTCCCCCTATTTTTGTATGCCCTACATTCCCCTTTAAGAGTTAGGTTATGCTGATGATGATTCAAAGTCGCGGTCTTACTCAGGTTGTATGTGACCCATAGGAAAGCCTCCCCCCTTCTCCATAGGAGTCAGTGTAATGTAACTTTCCATTAGCTGCTATTTAGCCCTGACTATGACCCTGAATACAGAACAAAAAAAAAGTAAAAAAAAAAAAAAAAAAAAATACCGCTGCCAATGTTGGTAGTCGCTGCATCTCAACTGCATTGAGTTTGTATATTTACAGCGGGGATCCCCAACTTTAGCTGTTGCCAAACTACAACTCCCAGCACGCCCAGACAGCCGATCTGGGCATGCTGGGAATTGTAGTTTTGCAATTACTGAAGGGCAACAAGTTTGGAATCCCTGTCTCGCACAATTCCATGGTCTGATATATTGTTCCCTAATTCTTTCTATGTCTCTATATGGCGGCATTTTTTATACTTTTTATATTCAAGTGTCCAATGCACCTGTATTCTGCTCCCCTCCCAGGAAAGCAGTGTTTTCTGGTCCTACGTCAGCAGCAGTTCAACGTCCAGGCCCTGATAGCTGTGGGAGACCGCGCGAGCAAGCAGATGGTTAAGTTTGCTGCCAAGTAAGTAAGCAATTCTATCCTGTTGTCACAGTAAACAATGGTGAGAACCCCCCGTCCGGCAGGGCTGGGACCATTTTCACACATTCACATCAATGCTCCGTTTGTTTAAGAAGAAGTAGAAGTTTGGGGGGGGGGGGGGGTGCACTTGTTTAAGATCGCCGCTTCACCGTCTTGTTGAATACATTAGACTCACAATGGATTCCAGACCTGAAATTCATTGGGAGCCGATGAAGCGGCAGCCTATCCAGCAACCGGCCACATTGCCTTTACACACAACACAAAGGAGCTGGCTGTGGCTTCAGGGAGGACACAGGGGGTTGTATATGCAGAAAAGTAAAGTTTTCTGAAACTTTATGGAGAAGACTGTAAAATACTTAAAGGGATGTTCCAACAATTTTTTTTTTACATTTGTTTAATAATGTTACAAGTATATAATAGAAGTCTGTTAAAGAAACTATAATTTAAAGAAAAATCCTATTTTTAAAATGAGGAGTGACATGCCTCTCTGCTGCCACAGATGGCTGTATCAAGAACTGCAGGACTATACAAGCGGTGTCCTGCCACAGTCCGATACTGTAACGATACTGAGTTACAAGTTAAGTTTTAATAAAGTTATAAGTATATAATATATAATATAAAAACTTTTTTTTTTATGAGAGGGGTGTTGTGGCCTCTAATGCCACCAATGGCTGTGTCAAGAACTGCAGGACTATACAAGCGATTTCTTGCCACAATTATTGTTAGCATATCTTTAGAGATACTGAGCCGCCTCTGATGTCTAGATAATATATATTAGTGTTAGAATTGACATTACATCGGGAAGCTGTCTGTGTCAGTTGCGCTTTAGCCGATTCACAGGTTGCCATGACTGCAGCGCTACTGACACAGACAGCTTCCCTAGATGTAGGGTCTATTCGAACACTAACATATATTATATAGACATCAGAGAAGGCTCAGTACTTGTAACTGTGTCAAGAACAGAGTTTGAGCAGCCCTGTAGTTCCTGACACGGCTATTGGTGGCCGCAGAGAGACCGCGCCACCCCTTACCGCTGCCACTCAATATAAAAATGTGTAAAAAAAATAAATAAAAGTTATGTAACTTGTTTAATGAAATGGAAGGGATTTTATTTTCCGGAATCTTCCTTTAAGCATGTTCTTTATGTGCGCCCAGCTACCAGCTATGTACATTAGTTTACAGAGATTCAGCTCACTGTCACCACAGAGGGGATTATGTCTTTTCACTTTGTATTTTTTCTTTCAGCGTTCCACCAATACTCACCGGGTACTTCCACTCACCCCAGCCACTGTCAGACCACAAACCACATGTAGAGCGCACTCTCGGTTTCCTTATAGAGGTCTTGTCATGTTCTGACTTGTCTCTTTATAGTAAATGCTTTCACTCTCTGTGAAATAACAATTCTGGAGAACCTTGTATTGTGATGCTCCTCTGTTACCCCTCCTGGAAATGTAAGAATAAATGAATTATCCAGCATTACTAGGACAGTTGCATAAGACCCCAGCTTTGAGTCCGGTCATTCGGCATTTGATTACCGGTGGCTGAAGAAGTTTGATGCAGCACTAGGGAGTCCTGGAAAACATGGATACAGCCATAGGCTATGTTTGCACAATGTATATTTTCGTAAAACCACGGCTGTCGTTGCACATTGCAACAACGGCCAAGATTATTCCGAAAATATACGTTACCTTGCAGTCTATGGGATCCCGGGAGGAGTGTATATACATAGTATACGCTCTGGGCATGATCCCTAGCGGCGCCGCAAACAATGGAGCGAGGGGCTCCGGACGCTCGCTCTATAGTGTGCTGTGGGGAGTTCTGATGCGAACTCTGCGGCCCTAAAGATCATCCGGCCGGTACTGCAGATGATCTCTTCAGATATGTAGTCTGCATATAACCTTAGGGTATGTGCACACTCCGGAATGGCGACAGATAACACATGTTCATTCTTTGGACGGATGACGGAATCCGCCCGCGCATAGAATGGAGTCTGTGACACAGGCGGAGATGCACGTGTCCGCCACAGTCCGCCATCGGATGGGAGCTGCGGAATATGCAACGGGTTATCCGTCACCATTCCGCGGTGTGCACGTACCCTTAGGCCATAGACTATATCCATGTTTTCCCGGACTCCCTAGGACGGCATCCAACTTCTTCAGCCACCGGTAATCAAATGCTGAATGACCGGACTTGAGCTGTTCCATTTGTGCTAATCTGTAATCCTAGTGCTGTGTAGCCGCTTTCTCTGAGCCGTACAGAGGGCTATAACCACCCCTCACCTTTCATTGGGATGTTCTCTCCTCCTGGAGGTGTACGCCTAAATTAATAACTGCATTACAGCACGTGCACACAGTCATAGTAACCCAACTTCAGTGGAAGCTTTGGCACATGGCCACGCTGAGAAGATGTCACATGTCACTCCTTTTCTGCGCGGTTCCCTCCGCCTATTTAAATCAGTGATAGCGAGAATTTGACAGAAATTAGCACGGTTTTGCAAAAATCTACAGGGTTATGGGCATATACATGTCCTTAGAGTTCCTCTTGTCAAAGGAAAATATTTACGCGTTAGCTCCACCCATTACCTGTTAGCCCTACCCCTTACCTGTTAACCGTACTCATTACCTGTTAGTCCCACCCCTTACTGGTTAGCCCCACCCCCTTATGGGCCATCTCGGTGGCCTTTATGAATGTAAAAAACAAACATAGCCATCTGAACCTATGCAGTCTAAGGAAGGGAGATCTTCCCGAAACTCGTTATTGCTACTTTTATGTATCCTACCGGTTTTATCTTTAATAAACCGCCTGTTGTTTTTAGTACCGCCCCTTGGTGGAGATATATATGGCAGCTCCAGGATTCTTTTTTTATGCCTCATTCTCCCTGGACCTCTTTGTCAGTGACACAGTCTAAGGGCCCTATTACACGGGACGGTTATCGTGCGCAAAATCGTTATATCATTCGAAATTAAATGATAATCGTTCTGTGTAATTGCAGGCAACGATCGAAAAATCTTTCCTAGGTCGTTGATTTAAATCTAAACCTAAAATTATCGCTAATTGTTCGCTAATCGTTTGCTGTAATTCCACATTCGTTTGCTCAAGTTCCGCATTTTTTTACTAATCGTTCAGTGTAATTGCAGATTGTCTATTGCTTTGCTGGGATCAGAAGGAATAAACGATCATAGTAACGATCGGAACTGACGTCCATCGTTCTGTGTAATATGGTGAACGATTTCAGGTTAACGATAAACAATCTCTTTTGCGATAGTTTATCGTTAATCGTTAAAAATCGCTCCGTGTAACAGGACCACCCTGACTGCGTGCGGTGACCCCCCCCCCCCACCCCCATCAGCATCTTATGACATGAGGGAAGATGGCGCCCAGCATTCAGCCCCTTATAGATTTCAAGGAGGAATAACAGAGGAACTGCAGAGATAAACAGAAATAAAGGGGACAATACTCAACTTTATTTATCGGTCTTAGCACCCCGCACCCCCCTCCCCCGGCCCAGACTCCTGACTACTCACATTACACATATTAGAAGTTTTATACAATGATAGGTAACCTATAAATACCTTTTCTTACAACCTAACATTATGCCGTCCCCCTGTTATTCCTCCTGGAAGTCTATGGCTACATTGAGGATATGAAATCTTTAACCATATTGAGTACACAAATCCCGGGGCTGGAGCTGTGGTCGGGGGATTCCCAGCTGCTTACGCCCTGTACATCTAACCACACGTCAGTTACATAAATTACCCGAAAAAATCATTTTCATTTTCTGCTTCTGCAACTGTAAAGGCAGAATAAGTGTCCGTCTGATTATAGTGAGAACCACAGGGAGCCGGACCAGGCGGGGAATTCCTTCTCATGGCTGCACCAGGGCTGCAGAGTTCACGGACTTTCTCTTTTATCAATAAGTCTTTATAATTTGTCGGATTAAAAGTATTCTGGATTATAGGACGGCTATGTGAAAGTATATAACTCACTGTTAGGGTATGTTCACACAAATTGGTTACATTAAGGATTTTCCATTTTCAGTAGCCTCAGAGGGTCGTCCAGAAATAGCGCCACTCCTGTCCTTAGTTTTAAAGTGATTTTGCAGCTTAGTTCATTAAAGTGAATGGAGCTGAATTGTTATACTACTTACAACCTAGGGACAGGGGTGGCACTGTTTGCAAGAAACTCACTTTGAGCAGGAAGGTACACAGTCCATCCTTTCTCAGCTTCTATCTCCTGCACATAGAACATACTTAGTCCTGCCCTTACTTCCTGTGTTTTGTCCTGATCTAGCTGTTACTAGAGACAGAATTCCCCTGACAACAGGCAGTGGACAGCAGATTGTAGAGAAGTGAGATACTAGTGGCCATTACTTAAGAGCTATTTTTCTAGCAAAAGGAGTCATTTCTGGTAAATGAAGTGATTTGACCCCTTTAAAGCTGGAGATCCTTCAGTAGCAGAAAATAAGAGCGGTAAAGGGGTTCCACCATAATTTCTTGCTGCCATCTCTGGGACCACCATCATAGATGGCCGTCCCTATATTGAGGCCAGTGCAGCTAGTGGTTGCTTTGCATTAGGGGAGCCCTGTTCTCCCAGTGGGTGGAGGTCTTAGACATGGCGGTTACTGTTTTATATACTATAAATGCTTGAGAATGGAGAGTTCTTCTTTGCTCATTCCATTCCTGGATTAGTTTTCTGCAGGATCAAAGAGATTTTGCAGCCTTTTTACTGAAGCCCATGCACAAGCATCATCCTTCTAGACTTAGATTTGATTGACAGCTCTGGAGGCCATAGTGCTGCCCAAGGCATGCTTGGTGACTGACCACTTCATTATAATGACAGTGTCCTGAGGGGCCCGGGGCGGCCCAAGGTTTGTTCCTTAATGAGCCGTCCGGGGGGTCTCCCCTCTCCCTCATATGTTACTCATTAGTATATTGTGCAGTGTGAATTGTATCTGCTGGTAATCAGTCATGTAAGACCCTCACAGTGACCTGACAGGATGTCCCACCATACCTATACTTTCTCATAGAAGATTATATGGATCACCCCATTGCCAGACACATTGGACACACGTCAAAAGATTTGATCGGTTGGGGCCTTAGGGCCCTTTTACACAAGACGATTATCGTGCAAAAAATCGTTATATCGTTCAAATTTAAACGATAATCGTTCTGTGTAATTGCAGGCAACGACTGGAAAATCGTTCACATGTCGTTGATCGTTGATTTAGATCTGAACCTAATATTATCGCTTATTGTTCGCTGTAATTCCACATTCGTTCGCATTTATTCACTAATCGCTCAGTGTAATTGCACATTGTTCATTGTTTTGCTGGGATCATAAGGAATAAACGATCGTAGTAACGATCGTAACTAATGGCCATCGTTCTGTGTAATATGGGGAACGATTTCAGGTTAACGATAAACAATCTCGTTTGCGATCGTTAATCGTTAAAAATCGCTCCATGTAATAGGACCCTAAGAGTATAGAAACCATCTCCTGCAGCAATATGGAGAATGCAGTGAGGGAAGAGCCTAGCTGTGCCCTTCTCCTGGACCTGTCTAAGAATTGTTGGGGGTCTGACTGTGACTGATCCAAACTTTTGACATGTCAAAGTTTTTTTTTAAGTGACAGACGCATTAATGACATCTACTTAGACCAGGCATGGGGAAACCTGCTGCCCTCCAGCTGTGACAACACTACAACTCCCATCATGCCTGGACAGCCAAAGCTTTATTTGTAGTCACTTAACCTTTCCAAAATTGGATAATAATGTGAAACAAACAAAAGTTCAGTTTTAGGGACCTGGATCGATGCTGCCGGCCGCAGCTCCTCCATGATGATGTATAGTCCCAGTTGTGTCACATTGTATCCCCCCCTCCGTGATTCACCCCCTGCACAGTAAACAAGTGCGTTGCTGCTTTTACATTGTTTTGCCGTCATTGTCTTGTTTTCTTCCATTTCCTCCGTTTTATATATATTTAGTCCGGGAAGGAGGAAGAGCCAGTAATAGATGTTTAGTCTCCCGGCGCTGCTCCAGATCTAATGGAGGCGAGAGAGTGACTGATTCACCAAAACAATCCGCCATGTCTGTCTTCATGTCCACCAGTGACATCACAGGGTTAATGGTGAAGAGGGGGGGGGGGTGTAATAAATAGCTATCCCATATACCCCTCACGTTACACTATTTTGTTACATATTAATACATTGTACACAGCTAGTCCTGCTCTCAGCTGAGAAGTAATACAATTGTATCCAGTGTAGGCAATGCTCTGTGAGCTCTACAGCCTGGACCCCAGACTGATACATTGTACATAGCTAGTCCTGCTCTCAGCTGTACCCAGTGTAGACAATGCTCTGTGAGCTCTACAGCCTGGACCCCAGACTGATACATTGTACATAGCTAGTCCTACTCTCAGCTGTACCCAGTGTAGACAATGCTCTGTGAGCTCTACAGCCTGGACCCCAGACTGATACATTGTACATAGCTAGTCCTGCTCTCAGCTGTATCCAGTGTAGACAATGCTCTGTGAGCTCTACAGCCTGGACCCCAGACTGATACATTGTACATAGCTAGTCCTACTCTCAGCTGTACCCAGTGTAGACAATGCTCTGTGAGCTCTACAGCCTGGACTCCAGACATATACATTGTACATAGCTAGTCCTGCTCTCAGCTGTACCCAGTGTAGACAATGCTCTGTGAGCTCTACAGCCTGGACCCCAGACTGATACATTGTACATAGCTAGTCCTGCTCTCAGCTGTACCCAGTGTAGACAATGCTCTGTGAGCTCTACAGCCTGGACTCCAGACATATACATTGTACATAGCTAGTCCTGCTCCCAGCTGTACCCAGTGTAGACAATGCTCTGTGAGCTCTACAGCCTGGACCCCAGACTGATACATTGTACATAGCGAGTCCTGCTCTCAGCTGTATCCAGTGTAGACAATGCTCTGTGAGCTCTACAGCCTGGACTCCAGCCTGATACATTGTACATAGCTAGTCCTGCTCCCAGCTGTATCCAGTGTAGACAATGCTCTGTGAGCTCTACAGCCTGGACTCCAGACTGATACATTGTAGCTTACAAGCAGAGAGATTTGTGCACATTATGTTCTCAATGGTGAAGGCAGCATCAGCCGCTGTCAGACACCTGTGCATGTGGTTTATGTTTATCAGGTATGATGCGTCCCGTCTTACCCGACCCTCCATCCATCCTCAGACATATCTGCTGTTGGGAGAGTCAGGCCATACACAGTGGATGGTTGATCAGTATATGGCACCTATACATGAGACAGGTGACTTCCCAGTGTAGCTGCGGCTGCTAGTATAAGGTGGCACACGGCGTCCCGGCAAACTAACGATGCTGATGGGGATCTCCACGTTCTGTTTCTCCAAATCCCTTTAATGTGGCTTCTGATGACGTTTTCGCTGTTACTTAGAAGTTACAGTCTGCACCTGTGGATGATGGCTGTCCTGTCACTTGCTGCAAGGCTGTGATTGGCTGAGCGGCCTGTCACTTCAGAGACGGACTTTAGCAGTGGCTGCAGGGAGAATCTGTCTGTCTATCTATCCGTCTGTCTACAGCCCTTGCTACACGACTGCCATGGCATGTGTCACTTCATCTTCTCTATCTTCTCACTACCTCAGCCCCTTATAGTAAATTGGCACTTATTATTTATTGGTCCTTCTAGTCTGGCCTTTATAGGCAATGCATCTACAGGGAAAAAGTAGGTCAGAAGGAGGAGAGCTTGCTCTGTGCTGCCACCTATTGATCTGCAGGGATACCACCTCCAGTAGTTGGCAGGTTACTAGGTTTCCCCATTCACTGAGGTTATCACTGAAGGACCCTGTTCTTTCACCCTTTAGAGGGGTTATCCAACACTTTTGCACTTTCCTGCAAAAACAGCACCACCTCTGTCCTCAGGTTGTGTGTGGTATTACGCTTCACCTCCATTCACTTCAATGGAACTGAGCTGCAAAACTCCACACTGAATGGGAGAGGTGCCCTTTTTGCAAGAAAGCGGCCATGTTTTTGTAATCCTGGATAACCCCTTTAAACATCTGGTTTCAGAAGCCAAACAAGAGCCTACTAGTGACTCCCCCCAGTATGGCTGATCCGTCACGTATATTGTCACCATCTTCCAGACAGCCATTAATTCTCTGACTAATGATCCTCCTGACACTGTACATGACAATGGGGCCAGTGAAAGCCTAGGGTCCGCTCCCTCCCCGGGGGCTAGAACCCCCGGCAGGCAATGCATTCATCCCTCCATTGACTGACGTGGTCCTATCCCTGGGCGCGGAGTGGGCTCTGCCCTCCTGTGTGCCCCCCTAGGTGGCTCAGCTCTGGGCCGGATCTCAGAATGGCTCCTTTATGTTCAGGACAGCGGGGCGGATGACGGCGGCCGCTTTGATCAGGGGATGGATGGCCGTATCTTCAGTCTTAGCAATTAGCCTGACAAGGTTTTAGTGGCCGTGTTAATTTCCTGCAATAACAAGGCTGTGTTCCGCTTAATGCATGGAGGACGGCCGCGGCCCTGCAGGCACCAGCAGACCACTCATATGGAAATGGAGGCTTTGTAGTATTAGTAGTAGTTGTTGTGCTGCGCTCCTTGTCCTTGTCAATCATATGCAGATTGTCCATGTAATTCAGGTGTGCGGTGAGATTGGAATTGCCATAGGTAGCCACGGTGGACTGGCCCGAGGTGACGGCTCTTATTGGATTGCAGGGATGGGGAACCTTCGGCCCTCCAGTTGTTGCAAAACTACAATTCCCATCACTTTGGCTGTCCAGGCATGATGGGAATTGTAGTTTTGCAACAGCTGTAGGGCCGTAGGTTTCCCATCCCGGCCTTAGTACAGTGTTTTTCATTTTCTGTGACTCTCCAGCACAATTACAATTCCCATCATGCCTGGACAGCCAAAGCGAAGGTTCCCCCATCTTTATAATGTCCTGTCATCTCCTCAATCCATGAAGATTTTCAGACCAGCGGGATCCTATACTGGTAACAGTGACGCATCTGCCAGGCCTCAGATCCATTGTGAGACAATATAAAGAGTTGGGAATATTAGTCAGAGATTTCCGGTGTTCTCCAGTCATTCCAGAACCACAACTCCCATCATACCCTGAGCAGTGTGTCCAGCTCCCATCATGCTTGGAGCAGTGATCCTCAATCTGTGGCTCACCAGCTGTTGAAGAACTACAATTCCCATCATTTGGGGAGCAATGTGCACCAACTTATACTTCCCAGCTGTTGCAAAACTACAACTCCCATCATGCTTTAGCAGTATTTCCTGATCAGTGGTTCTCCACCTGTTGTAGCATTACATCCCCTATCATGCCCCAAACTATGGCTCTCCAGCTGTTGCAGAATACAACTCCCATCATGCCCTAAGCAGGGTCCCCCCCCCCCAAGCTATGGCCCCTTCAACTGTTTAAGCCTACAACTCCCATCATTCAGGGTGCTGTAGTCATACAGTGGTCGGAGAACCACATATTGGAGGGACGCTACTTTAGAAAATGTGTATGCACAACTATAAAGAGACCTGCCCCCCCTCTTGGCTGCTGTACACACACTATATTTTGCACCAGACATCACACACTTGCTCCTGGCTATAATATACGGTATATACCCACCTATGCAGTAATGTGCAGTCACCCGCAGCGCCCCGGGTCACTTCAGTCATTGCTCCCATTAGAGGGACTTTTACTTTCCTCCTGGTCAGCTCACTGGTATGAGGGGCGGCCATGGCTGATCCAGGATGTGACCTCCCCTATTAGCCGGCCATCCCTGTTGTTCTCCGCTGTTTGTTTGTTCAGGGTAATGAAGCTGTTTTGGTGCCATCTTTCCTGGATTTGTTTAGACTGACATTTTATATGTCACTTTGATGCCTACAAGCCCAGTATCAGGCCCAGGAGCTGCAGATGCTATTATGGGAGGAAGCCTTGGTATAAAGATCCCACTGGCTGATATATGGTTATTGTCCCCGGTTATCTGCCCGGACCCCATGTCGCCTTACTGTACGCCGGTCACATATTCATAGGTAGCTGTCCGGATAATCGGATCTGGCTGCTCACACACAACAGAGTATTCATCATTGCCAAACAGCATCCTGGAAATATATATTTTTTATTACTTTATATCATTTGTTCTATTTATTTTTTTATTACTATATATATATATATATATATATATATATATATATATATATATATATATATATATATTAGATATATAGATAGATATAAAAAATTTTATTAATATATATTTTTTTATTACTATGTATCATTTGTTTTATTTATTTTGTTTTTACTATATTATTATTACTTTATTATACTATTTTTTTTTTTTTTTTTTTTTAAAAATTGTGGCTCTTCTCCATAAAGAAATGTTGGAAATTATTTAAAACTTTTTTTTTTTTTTGTTAATGATTTTTAAGTCTCCAGTCTCCATAAAGCAGTTGTTTAGATTAGAAAACCCAGTAAAGCGCTGTCTGTTTAGGATCCCCATCATTAGCCCACAACAAAGTAGATACAAAGAGCATCTCTCCCTCTTGAGGGCCCTGTCCTGTATTACACAGACATCCCATTTATGTGAATGGGCACTCTGTAATGCTTCATTTTCCCTGTGGAGGGCGCTGCGGGAAGCAGTTTCCGCACAGATAACAGCCAGTCCCAACATGAGGAATTATAGGGAAAATTCAGGATTAGAAGACCATAGTTGCTTTCTTCCACAAGCAGCGCCACCCCTGTCTTCAGACTGTGCGTGTTTTTACAACTCAGCTCCTTATAGTTAACCAGAATTTAGGTGCAATACCGCACATAATATGAGGATACGGGGTGGCGCTGTTTTTGAAAGAAATCAATTATGGTTTTCTTATTCTGGATAACCCCTTTAAGGGATCCTTTTAACAAAAAGGTTAAGTAGGAGAACCACTTTAAGGGGACACTATAAAAGCATTAATGGGTCAATTGAGAACTGAATATCCGCTTTGTTTTCTTCTTTAGCATCACCAAGGAAAGCATCATAGATGTGGAAGGAATTGTGCGCAAGGTGGATCAGAAGATCGAGAGCTGCACCCAGCAGGATGTGGAGCTTCACATAGAGAGGGTAAGTGACTGCGCTGTCCGAATCCCAGGGTCGCAGCAGCTCAGGGTTTGCTACAGTGTATCAGTGCAAGTGCAATGTGTTTGGGCTGAGTGCAAATGTAGCAAACCCTCAGCTGTGAGAAGAGGCCTCCTGGAGGATTGTGGGGGATTTAGCCCCATACAGCATCTGTACACCATGTTTTGCTGAGTCGCCGCCACGTTTCCTCTCACAGGTCTCAGTCGCGGTGTTGGCAGTTTCGCACCGCGTGTTGTTGTAGCCAGGTGTCTATCACAACAATCTCCACTTCTGCTCTAACTATTTTTATCCTGACTTTCAGATCTACGTGATCAGCGCGGCTGAGCCCCGCCTGCCTCTGCAGCTGGAAGACGCCATGCGGCCTGAGGGCGAAGGGGAAGAGGTGAGGAACCCCGCCACCAAACATACATGGCACAAAGGGACACACTGCCAGTGTACTTAGTGCTGTGCGGGATCGGTTTACTACAGCCGGTACATCTGGATGCTATATACCTGTCATGGGGAACCTGCGTCCCTCTAGCTGCTGCAGAACTACAATTCCCATCATGCCTGGACAGCCGAAGGCTGTCCAGGCATGATGGGAATTGTAGTTTTGCAACAGCTGGAGGGCCACAGGTTCTCCATCCCTGCTATATACCTCTAATGGAAGTACTATGTATGTATAGTGGTATATGAAGAATAGTGCAGCCATGTACTCTACAGGAAAAAAACAGATATACGGACATACACCATCCATGTTCTATCAGATTGTGTGAGAAGTGATAGATAGCAGCAGTCAGGCCCTCCTGACTGGCCCCTGGGGACAAGATCCTCCACGTCAGCCGGGATGGCCGGAAGTCATTATACTACAGAGCTCTATAGTCTCAGCGTCTCCTGTTTACATTCACATCTCCATTAGTTTTTTCCTCTGTGTACGTGAGAAGCTCCTGTGTAAACAGGTCTCTGACACGACAGCTCCCGCTCCTCGGGAGTCACTTATTATTATTATTATTATTCATTATTATTATTCATTATTATTATTCATCATTATTATTATTATTATTATTATTATTATTATTATTATTATTATTATTATTCATTATTATTATTATTATTCATTATTATTATTATTATTATTATTATTATTATTATTCATTATTATTATTCATTATTATTATTATTATTCATTATTATTATTCATTATTATTATTATTCATTATAATAATGGTTATTACTATGATCCGGGATCAGCTGATCAGGCCTTAAGGTGTCATAGTAGTAGTCATCAATCCTCCTATAGAGCAACACTACAATCAGTCTCTTCCCCAACCTGACATGACCCATAGTAGATTGATCTTCCCAACAAATAAAGATTACACTTGAGGCTTAAAGGGGTATTCTTTTCTCAACTAATATAGTTATACTTGTGGGACCAGTCAAGTTAAAGGGGGTACTCCGGCGACATTTATTTTTATCTTTGAAATCAACTGGTGTCAATGTTTTATATAGATTTGTAATTTAGTTCTATTTTAAAATCTCCAGTCTTCCAGTACTTATCAGCTGCTGTATGTCCTGCAGGAAGCGATGTATTCTCTCCAGTCTGACACAGTGCTCTCTGCTGCCACCTCTGTCCATGTCAGGAACTGTCTAGAGCAGTAGCAAATCCCCATAGAAAACCTCTCCTGCTCTGGACAGTTCCTGACATGGACAGAGGTGGCAGCAGGGGGCATACTGGAAAGAAAACACTACTTCCTGCAGGACAGGACATACAGCAGCTGATAAGTAATAGAAGATTAAAGATCTGTAAATAGAAGTAATTTTCAAATCTGTATAACTTTCTGACACCAAACTTGTCTTCTTCTGATTTGCTGCTCTTTCCCTCCCATTGTTTTACATCATGTCTAGTTTACCAACCACCACTCTGCTCTAAAAGCAGTGGACTGTGTATATAGCTATAATGTAGATATACAAAGATATAGGGGGACATTTATTAAGTCTGGTGTTTTTTACGTTGGACTTAAAAATGTCCCCGCATCTCCAGCGATACGGGGATTTATGTAGAGGCGGACTGTCTCTACATAAATCCCGTGCGTTCCGGTGCGCACGGCCGAAAACCTACGCCAGCTGAGGACTGGAGTAGGTTTTCGGCGTATCTTTTGGCAGAACGGATGGTGAATCGCGCGGACTCTGAGTCTGCGCCCTCCGTTCCGCCCCCTTCACACCCCCTCCCCGCCCCCCGGCGTACTCGGCGGAAAGTGCCGATTTGTGAATCGGCCATTTGCGAATAAAATAATGCGCAAATCTGCACTTTCCGCCGAAAAACATCCGTACACCGGATGATACATGTCCCCCATAGTGTGTATATATACTGTATAATGTTAAATATGTAAGTTAGGTTACATATACCAGCCAGACTACTGCTTTTAGAGCAGAGTGTTGGTCTGTAACCTAGACAACAAGCTGTCAACAAAGGGAGGATAAGAGCGGCATATCAGGAGAAGGAGACAAGTTTACTTGATGAATGTTTTTGCAAAAAAAAAAATTAACTTGATGACTCCAACAAGCTTAGAAGGGAATATCCCTTTAATTAAGGGGGTTGTTAAAGATTCCATAAACATGGCCACTTTTTTTCCCACAAACAGCACCATCCTTTTTCTCAGGTTGTGTGCGGTATTGCAGCTAAGTTCCATTGAAGTGAATGAAGCAGAGTTGTAATACCACACGCAACCTGAGGACAATAGTGGCGCTGTCATGTTTATCTAATCCTGGAAAGCCCCTTAAAGAGATGTTCCCTGCGATCTCTAAAGGGACGATCCTGAGAATGAAGTAGATGCTGTGCTGATCTAACGTTGCATTTGATTAATTCAGAAAAGTTTTGCCTCTTGCACTCTTTATGCTCTGGCGACATTCTGCACCGTATAGTGAGCCCCCATATAGTGAGCCCCCCAGCAGGACAGTGCGAGCGGCCGCTGGGAGAATTGACTCCCAATCCCTCTACTGTATTATGTTACTTTGCTTGATGTTTTGTGAGTGTTTTCTTTGTGTTTTTTTTCCTGTTTTAGGAAGGAAGAGCTACTGTAAACCAGGATACTCGGCTGGACAATAGAGTCATTGATTTAAGGGTAAGGATTGAATTCCAGAGCAGCGCTCACCCCTGTGATATCGTAATCCTGAGACAAACACGGCTTTACTACAGGTGCACATGGCGGTACACCACAGAGCGGCTCTATACTGTATACTCATCACATACATGTACGAACTTACAATAAACATGGCTGCCTCCCCATCACAGCTAAAGCACTCCTGATCTATAATTCCCACCTCTCTGTAACCTAATTCACATTACTAAGGTAACCGTACACCGTCAGTAGTGGCCGCCCAAAGATTTGTACAGCCTGCAGCTATTCAGGTACTTTAATATGCCAGACTCCTCTGATGGAGCCTTCTCTCTGTAGCTAAAACAAGATGCCCGATCCGTATCAGAAAACGGTATTCAAAAAACTATAAAACTATAAGATAGAGAGGGAGAGATGGAAGAAGAGAGAGATGGATGGATGGATGGAGAGATGGATGGAGAGATGGATGGGGAGAGAGAGAGAGATGGATGAGGGATATAGAGAGAGAGATGGATGGGGAGAGAGAGGGAGGCATGGATGGATAGAAAGAGAGGTGGATGGAGAGAGAGATGGATAAGGGATGGATGGAAGGACAGAGAGAGATGGATGAGAGATGAAGAGAGAGAGGGTTCGATTAAGATAGATGGAGAGAAAGAATGACAGAGAGATGGATGGAGAGAGACAGGTGAAGAGAGATGGATGGATGGAGAGAGATGGATAGCGCTGACATCCGTATATATATATATATATATATATATATATATATATATATATATATAATTTTTCTGTTGGAATTACCCCGGCAGGAAGTTGTGTAGTCCTTTAAGACGATGCATCATCTTCTGTTGTCTCAGGAGGTGTGGCTGGATCATGTATGTGAGTTCTAGCCCCGCCCCTTTCGTTATGACATCACCTAGGACCAGTCCCTTCAGCCCATATTACCATCTCCCTGTTATATACACATTTATATCATTACTAAGGACATTTAGGGCAGAATGTGTGTACAACATTCTGACATGTGCTGAACAATGCCACGGGAAGAGGAGAAGACGGGGAATGAATGCAGCCGGTGCTGATGATTTACTGACTGCAGAACAATAGTCTGCTGTGTAGTGAAATGTTCTGCTACAGCTCGGGTGGGGCGGTTGATGTGATGAAGAAGAAAGAGAAAGTTCATCTTGTGGTGTTAGTTTATAGCTGTTCAGGGACATGACCCCCGGTATATAACACACAGTCACACTGGAGATGGTGTCCCAGTCATGAGCTTTCCTCTGGTCATCTGGGCATTGTGCAATCTCCTCTCAACAAGCCCATCATTATCTTATAGATTGCAGCTATCATGGTGTAAGCAAGCCTGAGCCATACACCCTGTCCTCTGTATACAGTCATGTAGCATCAGCTCCTCTGTATACAGTCATGTAGCATTGGGTCCTCTGTATACAGTCATGTAGCATTGGGTCCTCTGTATACAGTCATGTAGCATTGGGTCCTCTGTATACAGTCATGTAGCATCAGCTCCTCTGTATACAGTCATGTAGCATCAGCTCCTCTGTATACAGTCATATAGCATCGGGTCCTCTGTATACAGTCATGTAGCATCAGTTCCTCTGTATACAGTCATATAGCATCGGGTCCTCTGTATACAGTCATGTAGCATTGGGTCCTCTGTATA
>NC_091462.1:13814784-13827284 GCF_027789765.1 Dendropsophus ebraccatus | reverse complement strand
TTTAAAAGGAAAAAATTAAGCTTTCATTTTTTTAAAACAATAATATGTAATTTTCTGATTCCACATTTCCAGTATGGCTACTGCAGTTTTACCATTGACCACTAGATGTCGACCATGAGTCCTGGCAGGTAAACCGAGATCATCTCGGTATACAGCTGCAGTAAAGAGTTGAAGAGACAGCCTCGCCTGTTTGTTGTGCTGCAAAAAAATGGGGAAAAACACAGATTTCTCTTCATTTTTGCCAGAATATAACAAAATGGGGGAAAAAAGAAAAAATTTTAGGTATAGTGATTTTTTTAAAACAATTTGTTAAAATAATTTTAGAAGGGAACCTACATCATAATTTAAAAACAATGGGTGAATGGAGCATGGGGGTGGAGCTTGACACATGAATTCTCTTATTCTTACCATGCTCCACCCCTTAAGACCCCGTAGTAGGTATTATACACATTGTATTAGTTATGTCGGGTATATCCCTTTAAGAAAAGACTAAATAAACACTGTATGAACATTTCATACTGATCAGCAAATTAAAAGAAAAGTCTGGGAGAAAACTTTGCCGCTGTTGGTCTCCTCCTAAAGTAAATGGCAAATATCTTCCTGCATTATTTAATAAGTCTCCAGTTTAATCAGAGATGTGAATCCACAAAGGTCAGTGCATTCGTTTAGTTCTGCATTGAGCCTTTTCCAGGGACGAACCATTTCGGTCCGGGGAGGTAAAAAAAAAGAGAAAATTTCCCCTAGAAATTGAATTAACCTTTTCTGAGGTTTAATGAGGCTCTGGACACTTGAGAAATCCTCGCCTCCTCCGACTTGTATCTTTAGAATCCAAAAAGGATTAATTAAACATGGTCGGCGTCTCTCGGATCCCACGACTCGCTGCTTCTTAATTAAATGAAAGTGAACTTCAGAACGGAGCTAATAGTTCTGTCTCGGCAGAGAACGGGTCTCGCTGTACTGGAGGGCTTTGAATTTTCTAGGCAAAGCAACACCTTGTGGGAGGAGTCTAGACGTGGGAGGGGCTTATTTTAGGGGGCGTGGCAGTAATAATGCAGTGTTCCACTGTGTGGTTTTCCAGCTCTACTTGGTTGTCGGACAGAATTCCCAAAAAATTGTTGCTGAATTTAAGAACCTGTTAGGGCTTCGGGCTGGGACTGGTCATCAAAGTAGCTACAACTATGTACCTGCACCCCACAGTTGGGGATTGGGAACTGCAAGAGTCGGGGTCCCACCTCTGCTGCTGACTAGCCCTAACACGTCACAACACGGGTCCCCTCTCTAACCAGGAAGCGTCTGGGTCCCGGGAGACCAGAGCGGTGGTGCACAGCATCAGCTCTGGAGCCGGGGAGCTGAAAGCATGTTATTTCTTGAACTCTCCCCTTCCCCGACACTTTTACCAAAAATCGCCCTGCCCGGAATTGTCCTTTAAGTCATTTTCTGATAACACTTTACATTTAAAGGGAACCTGTCACCATGAAAATGCTATCTAAGCCAGGCATGTCCAAAGTCCGTCCGGAGGGCCATTTGCGGCCCGCGTTCCGAACTTTTACGGCCCCCCAGGTATCCAGCTTGCTATTATCTGCCTGTGTTATAAAGCATATAGCATGTAGCATGTAAAATGGTCGGCCCTCGCACATGTTCACTTCATCAAATTTGGCACTCTTCGAAAAAAGTTTGGACATGCCTGATCTAAGCTATTGGCATCATGTTATACAGCAGAAGCAGCAGAGCGGATTTATATATATCTTTATGGGAAAAGATTAAGTATAAACATCAGAAATCTCTGAAGTTTCCATGCTGAAGAGTCCAGTCCATTGAGTGGCACCGCCCACTGGACTCCTTATCTCTGGATTTCAATGAACATTTTACAAGTCATACTGAATCTTTTCCCACAAAGTTATATATCAATCCGCTCAGCTCTTCCTGCTCTATAACATGATGCCGATAGATTAGATAGCATTGTCTTGGTGAGAGGTTCCCTTCAAATTAGACGCATAAAACAAGCTGCCTATAACTACTTGGCCATCACTGTCATAGGCTGTATCCATGTTTTCCAGGTAGCCTTAGGGCTGTATCCAACTTCTTAAAGTGTCACTGTCACTTTTTTTTGCAGAAATCAACAGTACAGGCGATTTTAAGAAACTTTTCTCTGCTCTCTGCTGCTGACTAATCTCCCTCCTCCCCTCTCCATAGGTTACAAACAGCACGTCTGATGTAAAAGAGTCGAGATTTCCTGATAATGAGCAGTGAATGAGAGGGAGGGGGAAACTGGGGAAAGTCTTTTTGAATGCAGATAATGGCATATTTGCCTAATAAACCCAATTACAAAGTTTCGTAAAATCGCCTGGACTATTGATTTCTGCAAAAAAACAAACAAAAAACAACAGTGACACTTTAAGCCACCGGTAATCTACTTTCTTCCCCCAAAAAAGTGCCAAACCTGTCCATGGGATGTATGCTACTTTGCATCTATATTTCTTGCAATATATATATGGGATGTAATACCAGACACAACCTGTGGACAGGGGTGGCGTTTTTTTTATTTTAATGATAGCAACTGTTTTTTAAATCCTAGAAACCCCCTAGTGACTAGAGAGGGTGGAGTCATGCAATGCGGCACGTGGCGGCCAGTGGCAGCACAATTTTGTAAGTACGTGATGTGGCTATTGGCCACCACATACTGGCATGGTTTCGGCCACTATGACTATGCTTCTACCCTTATAAATCAGACAGGTAGTCACTACCCCCTTAAAGGGGTTGTCCAGTGAAAATCTTTTTCTTACAAATCAACTGGTTTCAGAAAGTGATATAGATTTGTAATTTACTTCTATTTAAAAATCTCCACTCTTCCAGTACTTATCAGCTGCTGTATGTCCTACAGGAAGCGGTGTGTTCCTTCCAGTCTGACACAGTGCTCTCTGCTGCCACCTCTGTCCGTGTCAGGTACTGTCCAGAGCAGGAGAGGTTTTCTATGAGGATTTGCTGCTGCTCTGGACAGTTCCTGACATGGACAGAGGTGGCAGCAGAGAGCACTGTGTCAGACTGAAAAGAAACACCATTCCCTGCACGGCATACAGCAGCTGATAAGTACATAATGATGGGAGATTTCTAAATAGAAGTAAATTACAAATCTATACAACTTTCAGAAACCAGTTGATTTGAAAGAAAAAAGATTTTCGCCGGAGTACCCCTTAAATTTTTTTAAATTATTTTTGGGGTACACTTCCTCTTTAAGAATCCACTCGCTACATTTTCAGACGAGTCCTTGCAATCCATTTATGAAGTCCCTGTATGTAATAAGCAGATGATTATTAGAGGGGTCACAGGGGGGGGGTGACTCCTGTCTTCTCGCCATTATTTGGCTATCCTGCCACCATACAGATATTCTTATCTTCCGCTCAGCCATATGATCCTGTAGCGGCTGCTTACTGCAGCGTAAGCACATTCTTTTAATAGGGAAAAGGTGTTCCTGAGCTTGAAGAAGTGAGATCTATAGCGAATGTTTTCATCTGCCTCATTATGCATCGCAGGCAGCTGTGATCCGGGGGGGAAAAAACCTTTCTGTGCATTGTAATTAAGCTGACAGCGTCGGCATTGTAAAAAAAACGCCATCAAAAGCATTAACCGGATAGTTACTGCTCCCATATTAGTGCAATTGTTAAAGTGGAATTACATATTCAAGTATTTCCTTCTATAACAGCGCCACTACTATGCACAGGTTGTGTGTGGTATTACAGCTTACCCCCAGTCATGGTGACCTGCAATATCAGACACAACCCATAGATGGGCTGGGCACAGTTCCTTAAAAAAAAAAGCAGGTGACTTACCTATAGACCACCAGAGAGGCAGCTGCTGCTTATAGTGAGTGTTATATTTCACCCCAGTGCTGGATTCACAACTTACACTTCTCTGTACTGCTCTATAAAGTCCTCCATGCTGATTCCGATTCTGAGTGTATGTTATATAGATAAAAGGACGCAGGAACTCCTCTTCTGTGTGCACCATATAGGAGACATTATAGCAGCTAGTCTACACCCACTAGCTAAGAGATTACTGAAACTTAGAGATAGGGTAAACCAATGAAAAATGCCTATGTAAGCTCACTGGAGGATCAGATTATAGCTGCCCATAAACACCTATGGAAATGCAAAGCAGAAGGAGAGTCTGTAGGTAGACAGGGGTAGATAGACAAATAAAGAGGCTGCAGGAGCTTGTAGTGAGTGTTATATTCCCCCCCCCCATATTGTCCAATTTACAACTTACACTTCTTATTACAACTCTATAAAGCCCTCTAAGCTGCTGCTTCTGCTACTTCTGAGAGTGTGCTATTGAGACACTGGGGGAAGGATTCCCTTTATGTGGGTGTGTAAGAAACATCATAGCAGTTAGTCTACCCACCCACCCATTAGCTTAGGGACAACTGAAAATTAGGGATGGAACCTGCAGAGGGAAAAACATGAAAATTGCAAGGGGGAGGAAAATGAGAGGCTACAGCAGCTTGTAATGAGTATTGTATTTCACCCTAGTGTATTCACTACTTACACTTCTCTGTACTGCTCAAAAATGTCCTTTATGCTGCTCCTGTTTGTGCTGTAGACACAAGGATCTCCTCTTCTCCTTGTTTCGACCATATGGGAGACATAATAGCATCTAGTTTATTCCCAGTAGGTCAGTAACAAATGAAAAGTAGAGATGGATTCTGCAGAGAGGAAACCGCTGTATACATACTCATTGGGAGATCAGGTGACAGCTGCCCAAAGACATCTATAGAGAGGGCAAGAGGAAGTAAAAGGCATGTGTGGTGTCCCACCATGGGTGTTATTGGTCTATACACCCCTCGCAAAAGCCTGTACTCAAAGTAAAAGTGGTAATGAAGTTATACCTAAGTTTTACCACTAGATGTCGCTATTATATGCACTTGTATATTGCACAGCTGTAGTGAACAAGGGGTAATTGTTTGTTGGTAATCTGAACACCAATAAGAGCTCTTTTCTGTTCTCCACCTATCTCTGTTCTCCTTTCTTTCTCTGCTTTTTTTTCTCCACCACTCACAGGAGGTATTACACACCCTGTAGGAAGTTGTCACATGGAGGAGAGGAAATGTTAGTGAGTCTTAGTCAAGTCTTGGTGGAGAGAGGACGCACAACAAGACGGTCCTTGCTGTAGTTCAGCTGGGCCCTAGCTCTGCCAAGTCCCCTGTCAGGGACAGAAGAACAGTCCACTGTAGTCTAGTCTAGTGTGTGTTAGTGGACAGACATATGGGAAGCACAGAGACTCTTTTCTTCTGTAAAGCAACCCTTAGCCTTATTATGCAGGGCTAAACAGGAGAGGACAAGTCAGAGATCACACCAACCCACGCCTTGAACAGTGCAGGATAGTATCTTGAAACAAGAGGAACTGATACGGATAGAGCAAAGTTGCTACAAGCCTATGTACTCTATCTCACAGCGCAGGTGTAACCAGATGGCCACTGAGCACAAACTCCTCTCTACTATTCTGAACTCTCAGTACAAACTTCTCTCTACTGCTTTGAACTCACTCTACTTCTCAGTGCAAAACCAAGTCAGCACAGCTCTTCTCCCAAAAGCTCTTAACGCAGATCAAGCCAGAAGCCAGAAGTATCAGCTACTGTATTAAGTATTCCCGAAGTAAAGAAGATTTTATTTATGGTAACAGGACTCAGTCATTATTGTTCTGGCACCTACACAGTAGATACCACATCCTTGGGTCATCTCCCCTTACTGTGGGTGGTGGTACCGATAATCCGGGTGGGTCACAACTCAACTCCGGACCACCAAGGGATCCATCACAGCCTGGCAGGTCACCGACCACAGGGGAAAGGATATAGCCAGTCTTTCTAAAATAAAAGCAGTCGTGCCCCCACACCTGTGTGCCCGACCGGCACTAGCGTCATGACAACCCACCATCCGGCTAAGCTATACTCCGACCAACCACTACAGTAGTGGCTTCACACACTACCATCTGGCAAGTGACCTGCCGTCCATAGGGCTACACCACACATGGGTATGTTTATAAGTAGCCAGAGGCAGAGAAGCAGCTTGTTATATTTCAACCTAGTGCTGGATTCACAACTTACACTTCTTATTACTGCTCCACAGTGTCCTCTATGCTGCTGCTGCTACTTCTAAGTGCAGAACCATCATAGCAGTTAGTCTACACCCACTAGATCAGGGACAACTGCAGGGGAAAACTGGAGAAAGAAGTCATAGATAAATTATAGATTAGGCACATCACAGCTCATCCTGAAAAGTTACCTGAAGTATAGACATGCCTTAGAGGAAAACGATCAGCAGGCTGGTATGTACAAATCTGCTGATAGGTACCTGTAGCAGTAATTTGATAAAAAGAGAAGATACAAATGGACCCCTTTGATGCACACGGGGCGTTCCTCGACCACTGACCTGCCCACCTGCCGGCTTTAACGTCCTCCTACTTATGCATATTCTTATAATCAGGGGCGTAACTAGAAATGGCTGGGCCCCATAGCAAACTCTTAATTGGGGCCCCCTGTTCCTGGATGACCACTAAGCCGTCAATTTTATTCAAAACTGCAAGGGCTTGTGAGGAGTGGTTGCAGGTAAATGGACATTTGAAGAACCCGGGAGGCCCACTTGGCCACCTAATGCTGCAAATGATGACTGCTCAGGGGGTCCAGTGTACTGCAGGACCAGGCAACAGGGCCCCCTGATTCAGTGGGCCCCATAGCAGCTGCTATGGCTGCTACAGTGGTGGTTACGCCCCTGCTTATAATGATCTCTCTAGATTTTGCGCAGCAGTCTGGGGCTGGGGGCTGCGCATGTGCACCATCTGGAGAGACCTTGTATGTATGAACCTGCTGAGAGTTTTCCTTTACCTGCTCAGGGATACTTATACTTGTCAGCCATAGTACATTCTTCCATATAAGTTGTTCTCTTAGAGCAGGAACGGGGAACCTTCAGCCCTCCAGCTTCAGCTTTGGCTATCCAGACATGATGGGAATTGTAGCTGGAGGGCCGCAGGTTCCCCATCCCTGTCCTAGAGTCTCTCTATGTGTATTCAGTGAATCAGCTTCTGGTTTGCATTGTCAGTATTGTACGACGTGCGGCTGAACCACTGTTCACACTTTACTGATAAAGGACTCCATGCTGACTAAATGAGTCACATTATGCCACCGCTCTGTGACTTCTCTTCACTCTGATGTTAAATCACAAGGTCTGATCGGAGTGACTCTGTGACCCCTGAGACCTCACCCGCTAGTCACAGGCTTGTTACTGCCAGGCCTTGTAGAATCCATCTGCAGCACACAGCTCTATCTAGTCACCATTAGAGATGAGCGCTATGGAGCATGTGGGGCTCTGATCAATCGCCATTTGATTACCGGCGGCTGGAGAAGTTGGATGCAGCCCGAGGGAGTCCGGGAAAACCTGGATATATTCCATGGCTGTATCCATGTTTTTCAGGACTCCCTCGGGCTGCATCCAACTTCTCCAGCCGCCGGTAATCAAACACTGAATGATCAGACCCGAGCATGCTGCATAGCGCTCATCTCTAGTCACAATGTTCCCATTCACCAACATAACTGAGCTGTAGGTGTATCTAAGCCTACAATGTGTGATACTGTGTTTTGAGCAAGGGTATCTGTGTCTGCCATGGGTGATACTGTCTGCTGAGACAGTGTATCTAAGCCTATTGAGTGTGATACTGTTGCATTGAGCCAGGGCATCTATGCCTACCATAGGCAATACTGTCTGCTCACCTAGTGTATCTAAGCCTATGTAGTGTTATACTGTTGATATATTGAGCAAGGGTATCTATGTATGCTATGGGTGATACTGTCTGCTGAGCTAGTGTATCTAAGCCTATCTAGTGTGACACTATCTGCTGAACTAGTATACAATAAGTGTCACTGTTTACTGATACACTGTATCTAAGGGCCCTATTCCACCGGACGATTATCGTTCAGACTATCGTTAAATCGTTCGAATCTAAACGATAATCGTTCGGTTGAAATGCAGTTAACGATTAACGACCGAACTAGAAATCGTTGATCGCTTTATAAGACCTGGACCTATTTTTATCGTTGCTCGTTCGCAAAATGTTCGCAAATTGTTCGAATTGAATAAGACGTCGTTTGGTCGTTCGCAATAGATACGAACGCAATAGCGAATAAATAGCGAAGAAAAAACTATCGCAATTACGATCATAAGTAACGATTATCGTTCCATGGAAATGAGTGAACGTTTTCAGGTCTTTCGCAATAGCGGTCGTTTAACATCGTTAATCGTTAACGATTATGCAAACGATAATCGTCCGGTGGAATAGGGCCCTAAGCCTTGCATATATGATACTGTCTGCTGATTCAATGTATCTAAATCCATCCTGTTTCGTGTTGTGCTGTTGTCTTGGTGTATCGAAACCTATCCTGTATGATAAAGTCCACTGGGCCTTGTATATAAGCCTACCATGTGTAAGAGCAATGCATCTCAGCTCATTGTATACTGTATGAGGCCATGTTCACACAACGTATTAGACCGGCCGTTCCGTGACCCAGCTGTGCACTGATCCTACGCCTGTCACATATGATACTTTTTGCTGATCCAGTGTATCTAATGGTACTTTTACACGGGACGATTGATCAATCGTTTTTGCACGATAACGGTCAAATTCGAATGATAATCGTACGTGTAAACGCAGCAAACGATCAAACGACGAGCAAAAAATCGTTCATTTTGATCTTTCAACATGTTCTCAAATCATCATTCGCAAAAAATTCGCAGATCGTTCCGTGTAAACATTCTTTCAGCGATTTCACCTATGTGTGAGATAGGCTTAAACGATCGCAAAACGATGTATCGTTCCATCTAAACGCTGATCGTTCATTCAAAATGAAACATCGTTCATTCAAAATCGTTAATCGTGCGATCGGGCGAATTATCGCTCCGTGTAAAAGTACCATTAGTCTATAATTGGTGATATTGTCTGCTGAGCCAGTAGCACTAATGCTGCGTTTACATGGAGCGATAATTCCCCGATCGTACGATTAACGATTTCGAAGTAACGATTTTTTTTTTTATAACGATCAGCGTTTAGACGGAACGATATATCGTTTTGTGATAGTTTCGCGATCGCTTAAGCCTATCTCGCACATAGGTAAATTCGGTGAACGACTCGTCGCTTGACCGTTCGCTGCGTTTACACGTACGATTATCGTTAGAATTCGATCGTTATCGTGCAAATTCGCACGATAATTGTTCCATGTAAATGCAGCATTAGCCTAACAAGCCTAACAGTCTACTGATACAATGTATCTAAGCCTATCATGTATGATACTGTTAGGTAATAAAATGTATCCAAAGTCCAACATGTGTGATATTGTCTGCTTAGCCGGTATATATAACTATATCTCTATATAAATAAATCTGGAGTAAAGCTGCACTGCTCACTTTGTGTATCTAAGCCTATCCCGTGTGATACTGCGAGCTGTTATAACTAAGCAATAGAGATGAGCGAACCTGGAGCATGCTGGAGTCCATCCGAACCCGAACGTTCAGCATTTGATTAGCGGTGGCTGCTGAAGTTGGATAAAGCCCTAAGGCCCTAATGGATATAGTCATTGGCTGTATCCATGTTTTCCAGACAACCTTAGAGCTTTATCCAAGTTCAGCAGCCCCCGCTAATCAAATGCCGATCGTTCGGGTTGGGATCGACTCGAACCCGATTCGCTCATCTCTCCTAAGCAAAGTAAAGATTTCATACCAATTAGAGATGAGTGAATCACTTGGAAATCCGTTTAGCAAAGTTCGCAAATATTAGCATAAATTCGCGAATATTTGCAAATTGCATACAAACGAATTTCATTAAAAATAGTGGTGAGCGAACATATTGGTAAATGTTTGTATGTTCGTATGAACATGCCGCTAATTGTCCATGTTCGCCGATACGAACAATTTGTTCGATAATCGGAATGGTTTTAACAATCATTTTCAAACATGCGAACGTTTATCTGGTGATGTACGCAGCTGCCTTGTGTTAGCAACTGCATAATGGGGGAGATTTTTCCAACATGGTGTAAAGTGAAACTGGCTCAGTTGCCCCTAGCAACCAATCAGATTCCACCTTTCATTCCTCACAGACTCTTTGGAAAATGAAAGATGGAATCTGATTGGTTGCTAGGGGCGACTGAGCCAGTTTTACTTTACACCATGTTTGATAAATCTCCCCCAATGTTCGCAACTGTGTAATGTATGTAACTGTGTAAGCTAACACGTGCGTTCGCTATTGGGGCTGCTATGTTTAGCGAATTTGCGACGGATCGGAATTCGTCATATTCACTTCCACTTCCACTTCCACTTCACTACCAATGTATCTAGACCTAAAATGTATAATTGCCATAATTTTGTGATACTGTCAGTATATCCAAGCCTATCATGTGTGATACGTCTTATACGGTGTATCTAAGCTTATCATGGGTAATTCTACCTTTGTATATAGAGGGCACGGTTGGGTCCCCATTGCCTTTCTTATATTACATGGATCCGTAGGGGCCAGATGCTGGTGAGGGGCCCCTTTAAGTGAGACGTGCCGGTGAGGTGGAGTGCGGTGCCGGAGCCTTCATCTCATACACCCTCCAGTTTCACAGACAGCAGTGAAAGGTGCCTGCATTGCAGAGAACACGCTCCATCCTGGCACCGCCGCACGCCCTCTCACCGCCCTGAGAACAAACTCTGTTTACTAATGGTTTTGACGTAGAGGAATGAAATTCTTGATCTCGTAAACTGAACATGAGGCAGCGAGGAGAGGCGAGGCCTACAGAATCCTGTCCCAGCTCCCATCACCCACATCCGGCCGCCATAACTGAGGAACATCATAAATAACCCAACATCAATGGGGACATATGCTGAAGGACAGATTGTGCTGGAAATAGTGAATTTTTTCTTTCACTACCTGGTTGATGCCGGTATGGAGATCCTGGTGGCGTGGTTAATTTTCAAAATGCTGCCTGATTCACGTGATCAGCGCCAAAGTGCAAGATGAAGAAACCGGCACTGATTGTGGGAACTGAATGGCGTAAAATAGACAGCGCCAAAAGGGTGTAAAAAATAAATTCACTGCTCAAAATGGTATATTTGAATAGAATGATATAGACAGGATGAAATATACCGTAGCCTATAAATATAAAATATAAAAAACAAAACAAAACATGAGTTACTGTATACATACATTACATTACTGATCCTGTATTATACTCCAGAGCGGCACTCACTATCCTGCTGGTGGGGTCACTGTGTACATACATTACATTACTGATCCTGTATTATACTCCAGAGCTGCACTCACTATCCTGCTGGTGGGGTCACTGTGTACATACATTGCATTACTGATCCTGAGTTACATCCTGTATTATACCCAAGAGCTGCACTCACTGTTCTGCTGGTGGGGTCACTGTGTACATACATTACTGATCCTGAGTTACATCCTATATTATACTCCAGAGCTGCACTCACTATTCTGCTGGTGAGGTCACTGTGTACATACATTGCATTACTGATCCTGAGTTACATCCTGTATTATACCCCAGAGCTGAACTCACTATTCTGCTGGTGGGGTCACTGTGTACATACATTACATTACTGATCCTGTACTGATCCTGAGTTACATCCAGTATTATACTCCAGAGCTGCATTCGCTATTCTGCTGGTGGGGTCACTGTGTACATACATTACATTACTGATCCTGTACTCATCCTGAGTTACATCCAGTATTATACTCCAGAGCTGCACTCCCTATTCTGCTGGTGGGGTCACTGTGTACATACATTACATTACTGAGTTACATCCTGTATTATACTCCAGAGCTGCACTCACTATTCTGCTGGTGGGGTCACTGTGTACATACATTACATTACTGATCCTGTACTGATCCTGAGTTACATCCAGTATTATACTCCAGAGCTGCACTCACTATTCTGCTGGTGAGGTCACTGTGTACATACATTACATTACTGATCCTGGGTTACATCCTGTATTATACCCCAGAGCTGAACTCACTATTCTGCTGGTGGGGGTCACTGTGTAAATACATTAGATTACTGATCATGTACAGTGGTGCCTTGGATTACGAGCATAATTCATTCCGGGACGGCGCTTGTAATCCAAATCCACTCTTAAACCAAAGCAAATTTTCCCATAAGAAATCACTGATATACAGACAAATGGTTCCACACCCCAAAAATAATGATTTTTTATTCTGAATAACATGTAAAACAGATGAAACAAACATTCAGAAACAGCTGAATCTGTGATATTATAAGTTACTGTACATTATAGCAATCAGCATGTGGAGTATAATGTATAGTAATTGTATAATCCTGATAACACAGCAGCAGTTTGTAGATACAGGATGGAGCTACAGATCCCCATAATACAGTAGTGTAGTACAACAGGCTAGAATAGAGAAGCAGGGCTGCTGTCAGAGGTCCGTGTGGTCATATGACAGCAATG